>NW_006921803.1:4418607-4432607 GCF_000298275.1 Orycteropus afer afer
TCCATAGTGATACTGCCTCGGAAACCCAAGGAGGGGTCGCTATGAGTCGGGGCCGACTCGATGGCAAATAGCAACAACAACAACATAGATACCTACTACAGGAAAGAGTATGTATCACAGTCAGAACATGCATTGGATTGCTTAAAGAATAGCAATGTGTCAGAGCTCACATAGAAGAGGGACATGTAGTTACTAAGCTAGAAGATGGGCCCTGATTAAGGAGTCGAGAAGGATAGCACATTATGGTTGGAGTAATATGCTAACGACTCAGTCTTTACATTGCTGGACTTTTAGCCATATTCTTAGTTTTACTTCCTTAAACCAGGCCCTGACACAAAATGGTTTGATAGGATTTGCAAAGTTTAATGCATCCTGACTTCTGGTGGTCCTCCCAAATCACGTCTAATGTAAACTGGCAGAACAACACTGGTGAATCCTAAATAGCTAACCATTTCTGCTACATCCATTATGTAGGGAACAGAAGACTTAATTCTCCAAGACTGCACTCTCATGCATTTTCTGCCAACAGTAAATTCACTCTAAACAAAAAGAAAACATTAAATTTTAAACCCATGAATATCTTTAAATGGCTAAGATGCACACCAGAATTGAGTTGTCTTTGTACTTACTAAGTCTGTTCAATGATTGAAAATCATTTGAAGATGGCATTCTAAATTCAATGGTTCATTTACAATTGTTCAGGGAATCTCCAGGTTTGCTGTTTCTTCTGTGGCTAATGAAGCAATCCTTGAATATAGGAACCTAGAATTCTCTCCACACAGGAAACAAAAGCTCAGACTAGGTTGTATTGGACTTCTGGAATGCATTTTTTAACAAGTTTGTTCTACAAAGGGAATTGCTGTTATTCCTAGAGCACATTAGTTTTCCCAAAATAGCATCCTTTAAATCAAGAGTCAGGAACATAATGAAAAACAGACGGAAGGTGTATAGAGTATACTGCTTAGAGATCTGTCTTAAACAACATGTGTGTACTTATGTAGGGTACGGCTTACATTGATTTAGAATCTTCCAAGACAGTGATTGAATTTACAAAAGCCAAGGCACAAGGAAGGAAACATAACCAGGAATTGACTTGAAAAGATTATCTGAACAAGTTCACTATGTGTAACAACAAAATGGGAAGGAAGGCAACATTTGAAGTGGTAGGTAGGATTCAACCAGGATCACATAGACTCCTCTCAAAAACCAAATGAAAGGAACCCTCCCTATGATCAAAACAGCTCCCCTCACTCAACTCTGCTACTGGGGGTATACCAGGGCAATAGAATCTCTCACACCAAAGTCCAAGTTAGGCTTTCATCTTTGTTTTTCTTTTCTGCCATTTCCAGCAGTAGCCCACAGGCTCTAGCCCTGTACTGTGGCCTGCTTTTGGGTCACACGGTCATGCTGGAGCATGAATAATGATTAGAATTGCTCTTTCTCTTTTCAAAGCACTGACTACTCCCTCCAAGGTTACTGGACAACCCTTTCCTCACCCCAACCACTAACTTTTTTTCCAAAAAAATATATTATAGGGGGGAGATGCAATTAGCAATCAGATAATCATCCTAAGAAAGGATTATGCACATTACACATTATAACACCCCTCCATTCTACATAGTTAATTATGGATTTCAAGCTTTAAGCCTATACAAAAACTCTCTTGAAGAAATTGTTTTCAGGAAACTGCCTCATCTTCTCCCATAAAAGCCAGAGAAGATGATGACAGTCCAGCTGCTTGGCAAGGATTGTTCACCCTTTATGGGCTCCGGGAAACTTCCATGCAATATAAAGAAATTCATATTTTTATTGCCTTGTATTCTCTCTGCATGAAAAAGAATTTACATTTCTTAATTGGATTTCTTTCTCTCAGCACGAGAAATTGCAACTATCTCACTAGACTTCACTGCTTAGCAGCTCCCCAGAAGCAGTCGTACTAGTTATTTGTAAGGCAAGGTGCAGGGCAAAGATTCTCAGTAAAGTAGGACTGTTTAACAATTGCCTCAAAAACGTTATATGAAAGCAGCTTCCTAAGCTACACTTCACTAAAGGCTACTCAGTCAGACTCTATAGGGGTGGGACTCAGGAATCTGCATTTTTAAAAGCTCCCTGTGATTTTGTTTATATATAGAATTGAGAATTACCAACTTAACAGAAATGATAGACATTTTGGAATCCATCTGGGAAATCCTTTCAACAGTTCCTCCCCACCACACACCCGATAGGTTGATCAGTATGAAATGGTGAATTGCACTTGTGCTGTTTAAGTTCTAAAGACACTACAGTTTTTTAAAGATCTGGACCTGCAGTTCATGTAATCAGAAAAACCTTAAACTTTTCAATCCAAGTAAGCACCTTGGAAAGAATAATACATACATTCCTTATCACACACACAGTCTCTTCTCTACCATTCTAAATACTGCTAACACAGTCTTGGGCCTTAATTATGTAATCTAAAATGAGACACAGTCCCCACAAAGGGCAAGTGAATATGAGCATTGTTGTTTAGGATCTGGAATTCATCATATTTATGGGATGTAGCGATGGACTGTCTAAGTTCAGTGAAGTATGTATGTCAATAAAGATACTTCTCTTGAGGATTACAAAGAGGTGATTGAGCAACCTAACAGTAATTCTCACTCTTTATGTTACAGGTAGTCCTTGACCTATGACATGAATTAGAATTATAACAAACCACACATACAATCATCTTTTTTGTTCTCTTTTGTACATCTTATTGTTGTTGTTTTCATGTGCCATCAAGTCAGCCCCAACTCATAGCAACCCCTTCTTAGGTTTCTGAGGCAGTATCACTAAGGAAGTAGATTGCCCAACCTTCCTTCCAAGGAGTGGTCTTATCATTAGTAATATATTGCACCATATAATTTGCTAGTGTTATCATTCTCAGATGTTCACTCACAGATGTTCAATTTTATAATGTACTGTTCAAGACACTGCTGGATTTATAAAGATAGGGATAATAAAAGGCAAGAATAATGAAAAAAATGAAGTATTAACTTCCATTAGAACCAACTTATGATGGAATCATCAGAACTTAATCCAATCTAAATCAGGGACTACTTGCACTTAAGTAGGTGTGTTTGTATTAAATTGCTAAGCAAGGAACTCCTAATTTCTTTCTATTAAAAGCTGCCTCAGATAGGACAATACAGAGGATTGAGCTGATTGAAAAGTGAAGAAAAGGTGAAGAAAATATGTCAGGTACTTCTACATATTAATCCACTGTTAGGCATTATACACACATTATTTCAGTTAATTCTAACCCTGGAGAGTGTATCCTATCTCTACTTTCCATATGAAGAAGCAGAGAGGTTTTAGAAACTAAATAACTTTCACTGAGTTGTACATGACCAAGATAAAAGTTGAGTTTGATTCTGCCTCACTGGCTGCAAAGCACATGCTTTCTCCAGACAGAAACAACAGAAAAAAAGGAATTGTCAGAAAAGGAAGAAAAGAAGCAAAGGAGTAGATATAAGAGAGAAAGAAGTGTCCTTGAAGAAAATCCTAAGTTTTAATGGTAGCCTTAATCCAAATTGGGAAATTCCTAGGAAAAATTATTTTAGTGTTGCCAAAAGGAAGAAAGTAAAGGGCTTTAATATATATACAAGGGGATAATGCTTTTTCTTGTGTAATATAATGGGGTCCATAAGCAACTGCTAAACTCTGACAAAGGGTATAATTCTGGATTTCCATTTTGGCAAAACCTCCACTCAGTTACACTGACTTAGCATGCCTTTATCCATTAGTATAACAGAGAGAACAAACATGTACACTACCCATCAACTTTTGCAAACATAGCTGCAAGCGTTTTACAACAGAGCTGTTTTTCTATGCATATGTCAACTGGAGATATTTTGGCTCCTATCATGACATTGTCACTAAACACTTTCAGTTAAACATTATTTTTTCCCTTTCTCTTGGTTAAAATGAAGCTACCATGTCTGAAAATAAGAGTTTCCTTCAAAATTGTAGGTCTCCAAAGAATTTGAATCTTTATAAACAGAAATTTTAGTTATACAATTTCAAATATTCTGAGGTTAGCAATTAAAGCCTATGATTATTTTCCCTGCATCTTTAAGAAGGACAAGAAATCCACGTGAATGCTTCATATTTCGTTAAAATGATAGCCTCTTCAAATCTTTTTTAACCTTTGGCTTTTAAACTTTGAGGAGGGATCAAATAATTGTAATTAAGTGGAAAAAATGTGTGAGCTGGACTCAGTGGTAGCTGAGTAAGTCTTAACAGCTAGAAAGTTAGCCTCCTAAGCAGTCTTACAAGTGTTATATCTGTAGTTTTCATAAGTTATCATCTTTTTCAAAGGGATTCCACTGAGTAGCAAGGTAAGGGTGGGTATATTGGGTCAATGTTAAAATTCTTTGTTTTACAGCATTGTTAGATTGACACCTTCATGTCAATCTCTAGCATTCTAGTCACCTCATCAAATACTGGTAATCTTATCCATTGTCTCATACATTGTTAAATAGCAAGACAGTCCTTAAAGTGTCCATTTTTTTGTGTCTTTCCTTTCTCAAAAACCTAATGTAGCTCTTACATAATTCTCCTAGAGATTGGCAGTATTCTCTCTCTCCTTTGAAATGCACCTATACATGCAAAAATTGTATTCAGTATTTTACTTTGAGAGAACATATTTCCTACAAGCATATGCTAAAGTCAGGTAGGACTACTCATTGTCTTTTGTACAAATAAGATACTTTTCTACCATCATCAAACCTTTTTTGAAAGTATTAAATATCATTTTTTGAAAGACAATCTGATGAAAGAAACTGTAAAAGGGAATGAAAAGAAATTTACATAAGAAAAATAGTCAATATATTTAAGTACACATTTGTACTTGTGAGTAATAAAAACACTAACTAGAATCTATGAAATAACATCTGTCACCTAAATTGATAAATAGTAGCAGATGAAAGCAAAAGCATCACTTTTATTATTAATAAAAATTAATTTGGAGGGCAAAGCCTAATGTGAGAGCCTGCTAGGCATCATAATAATCCAGAAATTAGATAGATTTCCCCTTCCAGTCACAGACAATGATGGATCATGTGCAGGTAAAATCTTGCTCCCTGAGAGCAGCTATTTGCTAAAAAGGATGGAATTTATCTGTTGCTGCTGTCAGATACCATGGAGTCTGTTTCAATTCATAGCAACCCTGTCAAAAGAAAAATACACTGCCTGGTCCTGTGCTATCCTCACAACCACTGATGTGCTTGAGCCCACTGTTTTAGCCACTATGTCAATCCATCTTGTTGAGGGTCTTCACTTTTCTGCTGACCCTGTACATTACCAGACATGATATACTTCTCTAGAGACTTGACCATCTCAATGACAGGACCAAAGCACAAGAAATCAAACCCGGCTATTCTTGTCTCTAAGGAGCATTCTAAACTCACTGTTATTGAGTAGGATCCGACTCATAGCGACCCCTCCTTGGGTTTCCGAGGCAGTATCACTACGGAAGTAGATTGCCCCATCTTCCTTCCAAGGAGTGGCTGGTGGGTTTGAACTGCCAGCCTTTTGGTTAGCAATCAAGTGCCTTAGGCACTATGCCACCAGAGCTCCCAAGGAACTTTCCACCTGTATTTATTCCAAAAGATAGGTTTGTTTGTTCCTCTTACAGTTCACGGTTTATTTAATTCTTCACCAACACCAAATCTGTGGTCTCTCATATTAATTGTCTACCTTTCACATGCATATGAGGCTATTGGAAAGAAAAGGTCTTGGGTGAGGCGCATCTTAGTCATCAAAGTGGTATCTTTGCTCTTTAACACTTTAAAAAGATATTTTACAGAGATTTCCTGAATGCAATACATCATTTGATATCTTGACTACTGCTTCCATGGGTGTTGACTGTGGATTCAAGTAAAATGAAATCCTTGACAACTTCAATCTTTTCTCCATTTATCATCATTTTGTTTATTGGTCTAGTTGTGAGGATTGTATGTGTGTGTGTGTGTAACAGCTCTATCATTTCCCTATGCATACCTGATATTCTTGCCTGTGTATCTTTGTATCCAGCCTTAAAGTGGCATTTGCTGTTACGATTATGCAGTATTGTATACGCACTAGTATTTGCCTTTATGGTCTGTACCTCTTGTGCACCTCTCTGTGTATTCCTTTTCCTTGGTGATATTATGCCAGTCACATGCTTTTGTTTTATTGTTATTCCCTTCACCCATATCAATCTTTTCTCAACTATTTGTGTATTTCCCGCTCCTTTACCCTCCTCTCCCATCCCTGGTAACCAAGAAAGAAAATTTCTTTCTCTGTGAAAACCTGTCCTTGCCTTATTATAATAATGAGTTCACATGTTTATTTGTCCTTTCTTGAGTGACATTTAACTCAGCATAATGTCCTCCAAGTTCATTCACGTTATGAGGTGATTCACTGATTTTTCATTATTCTTTAATGTTGCATAGTATTCCCTTGTATGTATGTACCATAGTTTGATTATCCATTCATTTGTTGATGGGAATTTAGGTTGTTTCCAGCTCTTTGTCATTGTAAATAGTGCTGCAATGAACATGGGTGTGCATATATCTATTCGTGTCCCAGGTCTCACCTCTAAGATTTGGTGCCAGTGGAGGGATGCTAGATCAAATGGTATTTCTATTTCCAACTTTTTAAGGAAGCACCATACAATTTTCCACAGTGGTTGTACAATTTTTTGTTTTCCTTATGTTGAGGTGTAATCCATACTGAAGGCTGTAGTCTTTGATCTTCATCAGTAAGTGCTTCGAGTCCTCTTCACTTTCAGCAAACAAGGTTGTATTATCTGTACATCATAGGTTATTAATGAGTCTTCTTCCAATCCTGATGCCACATTCTTCTTCATATAGTTCAGTTTCTCAGATTATTTGCTTTGAAAAAAGATTAAATAAGTATGGTAAAAGGATACAACACTGACACACACATTTCCTGATTTTAAAACATGCATTATCCCCTTGTTCCATTCAAATGACTCCCTCTTTCCATGTACAAGTTCCTCATGAGCACAATTAAGTATTCTGGAATTCCCATTTATTATGATCAACACAGCAGTCACATGTTTTTGCATAGTCAAGAAAACACAGGTGAACATCTTTCTGGTTTTCATTGCTTTCAGCCAAGATCCATCTGCTTATTTGGCATAAGCAATGATCTCCCTCATTCCATGTTCATTTCTGAATCTAGCTGGAATTTCTGGCAGTTCCTTTCTGTATACTGCCAACTATTTTTAATTATCTTCAGCAAAATTTTACTTGCTTATGATATTAATGATATTGTGTGATAATTTCTGCATTCTGTTGATCACCTTTCCTTGGAATGGGTCCAAATATGGATCTCTTCTAGTCAGTTGGCTAGGTAGTTGTCTTCCAAATTTCTTAGCATAAAGGAGTGAGTGCCTCCAGTGCTGCCTCCATTTGTTGAAACATCTTACTGGGTATTCCATCATTTCCTGGATTCTTGTTTTTCACCAATTCCTTCAGTGTACCTTGGACTTCTTTCTCCAATACCATTGGTTCTTCATCATATGCTACTTCCCGATATGGTTGAATGTCGACCAATTCTTTTCATTACAGTGGCTCTGTGTATTCCTTCCATCTTCTTCTGATGCTTCCTGCATCATTCAATATGTTAACCGTACCCATTGTCATGGAATCAATTCTAATTCATAGCGACTCTAAAAGACACAGTAGAACTGCCCATAGCATTTCCAAGTCTGTAATCTTTGCCAAAGCAGACAGAATCCTTCAATATTGCAACTGCAGACTTGAATTGTTTCTTCAGTTCTTTCAGATTGAGTAATGCCAAGCGTACTCTTCCCTTATGTTTCTCTAACTACAGGTCTTTGCACATTTCATTATAATACTTGAATTTGTCTTCTCAAGCTACCCTTTGAAGTTCTCTGTTCAGCTCTTTTACTTCATCATTTCTTCCCTTCACTTCAGTTACTTTCCACTCAAGAGTAAGTTTCAGAGTCTCTTTTACATCCATTTTGGTCCTTTGTTCTTTTCTTGTCCTTTCAATGATCTTTTGCTTTGTCAGCTATAATGTCCTTGATATCATCCACTACTCAACTGGTCTTCAGTCACTGGTTTTCAATGTGTCAAATATAGTCTTCAAATGATTTCCTAATTCATGTGGGATATATTCTAGGTCTTATTTTGGCTTTTTTTTTTAATTTTTATTGGGATTTGGGTGAAAGTTTACAGAGCAAATTCACTTTCCATACAGCAGCTCACATATACTTTGTCTCATGACATTGACTACAATTTCCCACAATGCAATAGCTCCCCTCTCAATTCCTCTCCATAGATACCTCTTTCTTGTGTCCTTCCATCCCATGCATTCCTGCCCCCTATGGTGTCTTCCTGTGCATACACAGCCCTTCTGTTCTCCCATGATTGATCTCTCTAAGGAGTATATCTATGTAATGTAAATGTTCAGCTCATATGTCTGTCTTTTGTTTGGCTGGAAGTCACAGGAGTGAGTTCAGTTCCAGATCTGAAGGGCAGCTAGGAGCCATAGTTTCAGTGGTCTCATCAGCCTCTATCAGACCAGCAAACCTGGTCCTTTTTTTTTTTTTTTTTTTAATGATTTTGAGTTTTGTTCCACATTGTTCTCCTACTCTATCCAGGATCTCCTACATATCACCCTCAGACTGGTTAACAGTGGTAGCTAGACACCATCTACTCACCATCTACTTCTTCTGGTCATAGTCGTATAGACTGAGGATGGCATGGACTAATTATTTCCTTACATCTTTGGTTTTCTTCATTCTTTTTTGCTCTGGATGAAGAAAGACTCATTGTTGCATCTAGATGGGTGCTTGCAAGCTTTTAAGATCCCAGTTGCTGCTCGCAAAGGTGGGATGTGGAACAATGTTTTTGTGTAGTGTATTATGCTAATTGAGCTTAATGTCCCCTGTAACTATGGTCCTGAACCCACAGGTCCAACTACTTGCTCCCTCTAGGTAGATGGCTGTGACCAAGAAGTGACTACAGACTTGTCCCTTTGCAAATACAATTGTAGAAATTTTGTCTGTCAACCCTATACATAGTCATGGGCACACTTCCCACTGCATAGACATACCTAATAGTTCTGTCCACTCATCTATTCACTCATATATCCATGTTTGTCTTCACTGACAGCACAGTACTGTATGTGCAGAAGGGTTCATCTTTGTTTTCTGTACCTCCTATGCACCTCTCTATGTCTTCCTCTTCCTCAATGCCACTGTGTTGATCCTTCACATTTGGTACATTGCTCTTCTCATCACCCAAATCAATATTTGTCTATACCTATCTAACAGTTTTCCCTCCCTCTTGCCCTCCCACCCCTGGTAATCAAAAAAGAAAATTTATTTCCATATATAAACCTTTCCTTGACTTTTTACAATAACGGACTAATACAATATCTCTCCTTCTGTGATTGACTATTTCACTCAGCATAATGTCCTCCACCAGCCACTCCTTGAAAGGAAGATGGGGCAATCTACTTCTGTAGTGATACTGCCTCTAAAACCCAAGGAGGCGTTGCTATGAGTCAGGTCTGACTTGACAGCACATAACAACAACAACAACAATGTCCTCCAAGTTCATCCACATTATGTGGTGTTTTACAGATTCTATGTTATTCTTTAGGGTTGTACAGTAGTATTCTATTGTGTGTATGTACCATAGTCCATTCTTCTGTTGATGGTCACCTAGGTTGTTTCCATCTTTTGACTACTGTAAATACTGCTGCAATGAACATAGGTGTGCATATATCTGTTCTTGTCCTGGCACTCACTTCTTTAGGATATATACTGCTCTGGTTGCCTAGTGCTACTCTGACAAGAATATACCACCAATGGGATGGCCTTTACAAACAGGAGTTTATTCTCTTACAATTTGGAGGCTTTAAGTCTGAGTTTAAAGTGCCAGACCCTAGGGGCTGTGTGAAAGCCCCTCAACCTTGAGCTTCAGCTCTGCCTCTTGCTCCCAGCCCACTGAAGCTAGAGGCATCTCTTCACTCAGGCAGCTACTGGCTGCTGAGGCTAACAAGCCCAAGGTCGACAAATAAAATGACCAAGTCCTGATGTTACCAAACCACACAGCAGGCCATTCATTCAAGTCCATTGTAAATCCCAATGTCGGCAGAGCATGGCTGGCTGCTGAACAACGACATGGCTACATGCAGGGTCCAAGCATGCCATGTGCTAGAGACCATGCCCAAAGCTACTGCTTATATACAGGAAGCAGACCACATTCCCTAAGGCAGCTACTCAGCTTCCCAGTAGATTCCACCATGGAAATAATTACCAGTCTCATCATGGGGAATACTACCTCCAGCTTCCCAGCCGCTCAACTAGGCCCAGCCAAGTTGACACACAAACTGAACCACCACATATACCTAGTGATAGAATGGCTGAGTCAAATGGTATTTCTAATTCCAACTTTTTAAGGAATCCTACTGCTTTCCACAGTAGTTGTATCATTTGACAGTCCCACCAGCAGTGTATGAGAGTCCCAATCTCTCCATATCCTTGCCAGTGTTTGTTATTTTCTGTCTTTTGGAATTTGCTACTAGTGCTAGAGTGAGATGGTATCTCATTGTTGTTTTGATTTGCATCTCTCTAATGGCTAATGATCGTAAGCATTTCTTCATATGTTTGTTGGCTGCCTGAATATCCTCTTTGGTGAAGTGTTTATTCATGTCTTCTGCCCATTTTTAAATTAGATTGTCTTTTTGTTGTTGAGGTATTAGAGTTTTCTGTAAATTGTAGGGGTAAATCCCTTGAAAGATATGTCATTTTGAAATATTTTTTCCCAATCTGTAAACTCTCTTTTTACTCTTTTAGAGAAGTCTTTGGAAGCACATAAGAATTTAAATTTTAGAAGATCCCATTCATCTAATTCATCTTCTGCTTCTTGTGCATTTTAGATTATGCTTGATAGTCTATATATGTCCTATGTTGGGGTCCCTAAACTTGCCCCTAGATTTTCCTTGAGGAACTTTATAGTTTTAGATTTCACATTTAAGTCTTTGTCCCATCTGGAGTTAGTTATTGTGTATGGTATGAGGTACAGAACAGATCATGTTTTACTTTTCTGCAGATGGGTATTCAATTTTGCCTGCATCATTTGCTAAATAGACAATCTCTCCCCCATTTAATGGATTTCAGGCCTTTGTCAAAGACAAATAAGTCTTAGACAAAGACCGTAGGTCAATGGATCTATTTCATTGGTCTATGTGTCTGTCACTGTGCCAATACCAGGCAGTTTTAACTACAGTGGCTGTGTAGCAGGTTTAAAATCCGGGAGTGTGAGACCTCCTACTTTGTTCTTCTATCAATAATGCTTTACTTATGTAAGGTCTCTTTCCTTTCCATATCCTTAAAGAATGTTGATGGGATCTGGATTTGGATTGCATTGAATGTATAAATTGCTTTGGGTAGAATTAACATTTTCACAATGTTCAATCCTCCTATCAACAAGCATGCTATGTTCTTCCATTTCTGTAGATCTCTTCTGGTTTCTTGAAGTAGTCTTTGTGGTTTTGTTTGTACAGGACTTTTGTGTCCTTGGCAAGATTTATTCCCAAGTATAGTGTCCCTTCTATTCCTATTTTGCTAAGAGTTTTTCTCAGGAATTGGTGTTGAATTTTACCAAATGCCTTTTTTGCATTGATTGATATCATCATGTGGTTCTTTTACTTTGTTTTATTTATATGGTGAAGGATGTTGACTGTTTTTCTAGTGTTCAACCATTCTTGCATACTTGATATGAGCCCCACATGGTCATAAGGAATGAATTTCTTGATATGTTCTTGGAGTCTATTGGCTAGGATTTTGTTGAAGATTTTTGCATCTATATTCATGAGGGATATTGATTTGTAGTTTTCCTTTTCAGTGATGTCTTTGCCAGGTTTATGTATCATAAAATGAATTAGGGAGGATTCCATCCTTTTCTATGTTTTGGAATAGTTTGAGTAGGATTGGTGTCAGCTCTTCTCTGAATGTTTGGTAGTATTCTCTGGTGTAACTGTCTGGGCCAGGAATTTTTTTGTTGGTAAATTTTTTATGACCTGTTCAATTTCTTCCTTCTTTTCCACCTCAGTCTGTGTTAGTTTAGGTAAGCGGTGTATTTCTAGAAATCTATCCATTTCTTCCAGTTTGTCAAATTTGTGGAATACAGCTCTTCAGAGTATATTTATATTACCCTTTTTATTTCAGTTGGTTCTGTTTTAATTTTACCCATTTTGTTTCATATTTGTGTTATTTGTATTCTCTCCCTCTCTTCCTTCAGTAAATTTGCCAGTGGGTCGATTTTATTAATATTTTCAGAAAACGAACTTCTAGTCTTGTTGATTTTTTCTATTGTCTTTCTATTTTCTGTTTCATTGATCTATACTCTAATCTTTATTATTTCCTTTCTTCTGGTGACTCAAAGCTTTTCTTGCTGCTCTTTTTCTTAATTGTTAGAGATATTGGGTTAAAGTGTTGATTTGGCCCTTTCTTCTTTTTTGATGTGTGCATCTATTGCTATAAATTGGCCTCTGATCACAGCTTTTGCTTTGTCCCAGAGGTTTTGGAATGTTATGTTTTCATTCTTATTTGATTCAAGGAAATTTTTAAGTACATTTTTTATTTCTTCTATTACCCAGTCATTCTTAAGGAGGGTGTTGTTCAGTTTCCATATGTTTGCTCTTTCTGTTGATCTTCCTATTGTTGATTTTTAATTTGACAGCATCAGGATCTTAGAAGATGCTTGGCAGTATTTCAATGTCTTTAAATTTATTAAGGCTTGCTTTAAGGCCTAACATATGGTCTATCCTGAAGAATGTTCCATGTGCACTGGATAAGAATGTATATTGTGCTATTGTTGGGTGAAGTGCTCTGTAGATGTCTATAAGATTAAGTTGGTGGATTGTATTGTTTAGCTCTTCTGCGTCTTTGTTGAATTTCTTTCCAGTTGTTCTGTCATTGAAAGTGGTATACTAAAGTCTCCTACTATATGGCAGAGTCATCTATTTGCCTTTTCAATTCTGTTAAAATCTGATTCATGTATTTTAGGGCTCTTTCATTGGGTGCATAGATACTAATTATGGTTATGTCCTCTTGTTCAATTGCTCCTTTAATCATTATATAATATCCTTCCTTGTTTTTTATGGTGGTTTTTGTCTTAAAGTCAATTTGATCAGAAATTACTATCATCACTCCTGCTTTTTTATGATTGCCATTTGCTTGATATATCTTTTTCCAACCTCTGATTTTTAGTCTATATTTGTCTTTGTCTCTAAGGTGTGTCTCTTGTAGACAGCATATTGAGGGGTTATGTTTTTTCACCCAGTCGGCAACTCTCCATCTCTTGAGTGATGCATTTAATCCATTGAAATTCAGTGTAATTGTTGACAAGTAAGAATTTGTTGCTGTCATTTTATCAGGTGTTTTTTCATGGTATCCCTTGTTTCTTTGTTCCACATAATTTTCTGTGCCTATCTCATTATATTTATAAATCTTGTTATCATTTACTTTGTTGTTATTGTTGTAGTATTTGCTAAATACTTGTACTTGTCTTCTTTATTATTATTATTATGTGAAGGTTTATCATTTTTCTTTGAGGTTACCCTGAGATTTATAATTTTCTCCCTGAGTTTAGAACACTGCATTCTATCTTTCAACTCTCTTGATTTCCTCACCATTTAGAAGTTCCATAACTACACTATATTTTCCTTCTCTTTGTTTGTAGTTGTCCTCATTTGCCAGTTGATGTCTCTGGTTCCCTGTTTACAATCTTGTAAGCTTATTTTACTTTGACTATGTCCATAGCTGTGGTCTCTGGGTTATGTCATCTTGTGCATTAATGGTCAGTTGTTGTTTGCTATTTTTGGTTCTCTGTTCAAAGGACTCCCTTTAGTGTCTCTTGTAAAGTTGGCCTGGTTTTAACAAATCCCCATAATTTCTGCTTATCTGGAAATCTCCTAATTTCACCAAC
>NW_006921803.1:4434229-4462924 GCF_000298275.1 Orycteropus afer afer
GAGGCAGACCACCTAGGGTTCGTCACAGCACACAGACTTGGATGGAATTCCTGTTGGACCAGAAGGTGGGTGGGAGTGAGGGATGGCTGCATCTCTGTTCACCAAGAGGGTGTGGGGTATAAGAGTATCAAGGGGAATATCGCAGTCTGATGAGATGAATATTGCATTCATCTCTGGAATGTCCTTATGGTCCCTGGCAAGTGGAGCCTATTCTTAGGTCCCTGGAATCTGAGAGAATGCTGTCACTTTAAATATCCAAAATGGTCAAACCACTTGTAAACTTTCAAAATGGTTGCACCCTCCAGACAGCCAGAAGTCCACAGTTCAGCCCATCTCTTACTTCTCTGCTTCGCCTTTTATTCACCAACAACCAGTGCAGTCCTTCGTGCAGCCCCTGGCTAGCAGGGTTGATTTTTAGGTTAATTCCTAGGTCATAACACCACTTGGTAATATCCAAGCTGTCCATTCCATCAGGATCACTGACAGACTACAGCTCCGTACATTTCTCTTTTTTGGTGTTTTCATGCAGGTTCTTCTACTAGTTGAAGTGTACTCCACTTCTGTATCCTTCCTTTCAAAGCTCAGGGCTCCAGGATTATCTTCTGTATCTGTGTTAATTGGTTCCTCTTTTCTTTGTTGAAAAGGGTCTGTGTAGTTTGCCTGTTCCACCATCTTACCAGAAGGCCCATATTTTGGCTCTTATTGACTTGTTCTAATTTTCTTAAACTTAAACTAACATAGGAGGAATTGATTGTCCTTTCCACAGTCAGCTTCTGGCCTTGTTCCAACTGATGATGATACTGAGCTTCTCCATTGTCTCTTTCCACAGATGTAGTCAATTTGATTCCTGTGTGTTCCATCTGTCACTGTACACATGTATAGTCATGGTTGATGTTGTTGAAAAAAGGTATTTTCAATGAGTAAGTCACTGGTTTTGCAAAATCCTATCATGAAATCTCTGGTGTCATTCTTATCACCAAGTCCTATCATCATATTTTCTAACTACCTATACTTCTTCAATTCCAAATTTTGCATTCCAATCACTGGTAATTATCAATATAACTTGAATACATGTTTAATCAGTTTCAGAGCTGGTAAAAATCTTCAATTTCTTCATCTTTGGCATTAATGGTGATGTGTAAATTTGAATAACAGTAGTATCAATTGGTCTTCTTTGTAGGTATATGAATATCATCTTAATACTGATAGGATTGTACTTCAGAATAGATGTTGAAATGTTCTTTTTGATGGTGAATGCAACACCATTACTCTTCAATTTGTCACTGCATAGTAGACAATATGATTGTCTGATTCAAAATGGCCAATATCATGAAATCTAAAATTATAAATTTCCTCAAGGAAAAACTACGGGCAAATTTAGGGGTCATAATTTATGGCATAAATAGACTGTTAAGCATAACCCCCAAAAAAACAAACAGCAGAAGAAAAACTAGATTAATAGAACCTTCTAAAAAATAATTTTTTATGTGCTTCCAAAGACTTCTCCAAAAGAGTGAAAAGAGAACCTAAATATTGGTGAAAAATATTTGGCAACAACATATCTGACAAGGGAATTATCTCTGAAATTTATAGAAAACTCCAACACCTCAACAACAAAAAGACAAATAATCCAATTTAAAAATTGGCAGAAGATATGAATAGACACTTCACCAAAAATGATATTCAGGCAGCCAGCAAATACATAAAGAAATGCTCACGATCATTAGCTATCAGAGAGATGCAAATCAAAACAACAATGAGATACCATCTCACCCCAGCACTAATGGCAAAGTTCAACAAGACGAAAAATGACAAATGCTGGCAAGGATGTCAAGAGATTGGGACTCACATACACTGCTGGTGGAACTGTAAAATAATACAACCACTATGGAAAATAGTATGGCAATTCCTTAAAAATTTGGAATTAGAAATACCATTTGACTCAGCCATTCCATTACTAGGTATGTATAATAAAGAAATGAGAGCCAGGAGAAGAACAAATACATGCACACCCAAGGTCATCACAAAACTATTTACAATACCAAAAAGATTGAAACAACCTAGGTGTCCATCAACAGAAGAATGGATAACCAAGCTATGATACATAACACACAATGGAATACTTTGCAACACTAAAGAGTAATGTAGAATCTTCAAAACACTGCATAACGTGGATGAACTTGGGGGACATTATGCTGAGTAAAATAAGTCAATCACAGAAAGACAAATATTATATTAGTTCATTATTATAAAAAAATGAAGGAAAGGTTATATATAGAAGGAAACTTTCTTTGTTGGTTACCAGGGCTGAAAGTGGAGGGGAGGAAACACTACAAAAATAAAATAAGTAAAAATGTCCAGTATCAGTCCATTTCAGCTCACTAATGCCTAGGATATCTATCCATCTTTATATATTTCATTTCTTGTTTGACAACTTCCAATTTTCCTAGATTTCTACTTCATACATTCCACTTTCTGATTATTAATGGATATTTGCAGCTGTTTCTTCTCATTTTGAGTCATGGCTCATCAGCAAATGAAGGTCCTGTAAACTTTATTCCATCTACATCATTATGGCCAACTATACTTGGAGAAGGCAGCTCCTTCCCAATCATATTTTGAGTGCTGTCCAATGTGAGCAGCTCATCTTCCAGCACTATAAAAAACATTGTTTCATAATATTCTTAGCCATTTTTTTTTTCAGTAGTGGAACATCATATTCTTCTTCCTAATCTGTCTTAGTCTGGGAACTGCCCTGAAACCTGTCCACTATGGGTGACCCTCCTGATATTTGAAATAGAGGTGGCATAGCTTACAGCACTACAGCAACACACAAGCCACCACTGTACAGCAAACTGACAGATGAGTGGTGGGAGCTATTCGGAGGAGGCTTAGTATATTCTTTTCAAATTCACCAATCAGAGTAAGTCACCACTTCTTCTAGTGGGTAATTAGTAAAGAGACTAGGAGAACAGCATATGTAAGGCATCGGTCACTTTGAAAGAAAAAATGAGATTGGAGGAAAGGATTCACCCAAAAAAATTCCTGTACACAAACATTTCACCATCTTGTCTATCATTGTTTCTGAAAATTCACTAGTAGATGAATAATCATTTCTTTGACTTAAGATGTCTTTAGTAGCATTTCTTTATTATTATAAATCATCCTAGAAGGAAAAATATCATTAACTTCTAAAACTTGTGCTGTGTTAGCAGAGATTAGAGCAGTCTTAGGAAAGAGAGGGATCAGACTGGAGAATTGATCACAGGAAGTGATTACTGGTCAGGACTAGATGAATTGTTACAATAATTGAATCATGAGCAGGAGCAGGAGAGGTTTGACAGTCCCTTGATTTTAACTCAATTATCCCAACTGTAAAAATTAGAGGATTTAACTCATTGAGACTTAGGGCTCTATCTAGTTCTGACAACCAATTTTGGGGTGACTGGAAGCAAATATAGAGATGAGACTACAGTCTATATTATGGGAGTAAGAGCAGTGAGAACAACAAAGAGGAAATGTACAGCATGATCAAACACATATAACCTATTTTCTGTTCCCTTACAGCATCTCAGCTGGTTAATGTTAAATATAGATTTCTTTACATTTTACTTCACCTGTCAATATAACATAATTAGTAAGAAAGAAGCTCCCATACTCTATCTTAGATGGTATGCATACCTTACTCTCTTTATCCCCCAAAGCATAAAACCTAGGAAGAATAAAAGAGAAATTAATAAATCTTCATACCAAATATATTTATAGGTATCTATATCTATATCTGTTCCACTATTAAGCTAGGGTCAAAGTAAAATTCTCTTTGGTCCCTCATCATTTAGAGGTACAGAAAATAAAAGACCGAGAGAACAGACTGTGACGGAAGATTCATTATAAGCTGAAACCTGAATCACCATAATTACACACAGTTCAGAAGTGCAAATGGTACCCATCTCTTGGCAGATTAGAAAGCTGAGTGATAAGTAATATTGCTGAGCTAAACATGCCTGTTTAATAAGCCACTCAAATCAACACTTCTGAAATCCCTTGACACACATGCAAAATTTGTATCTGTAAGCCTAATAAAATCTCATTTGTTTTACCTGAAGGTCCTATGAACCACCTGGTGTCTCTCTTTGCCCTGTTCATTCTCCATTAACTTCTGCTTGGTAGAAATTAAGGCTTTCCTATGATCATTCTTTCCACCAGCTTTCAATTATTAGGTCAATGCATGCATTTAGAGCAAGCAGTCCAATATGAAACTATTAGGAAAAATGTTGGAAATATCAAGTGATATTAGCAATTTTAGATTGTAAGATGTAGACTATGATCAAACCTCATATTTTGTAATGACAGCTTATTAGAAACACTGTACACTGTTAAGTTATATTCATACACACACACAAAAAAAATACTACTTCACAACAGGAGCTCTGGTGGCATAGTGCCTAATACATTTGACTGTTAACCAGAAGGCTGACAGTTCAAACCATCCCACCAGTCCTCAGCAGGAAGGTTGGGCAATCTACTTCCATAGAGATACTGCCTCAGGAACCCAAGGAGGGGCCGTTATGAGTTGGAACCAACTCGATAGCAGTGAGTTTGGGTTTTTTTTTTTTGGTCCCAACAGTATCAGTCTTTAAGCAAATCCTGACTCATAGCAACTCCATAGGACAGAGTGGAACTGCCCCGTAGAGTTCCAAGGCTAAAAATCTTTAAAGAAGCAGACTGCCTCATCATTCACCTGTGAAGCCAATGGTGAGTGTGAAGTTGAACATTTGGTCAACAGCCAAGTTCTTTAACTACAGCATCACCAGGGCTCTTTACCAGTTTTTGATTAGAAAGTTGATACATTCTGTGGTAATTATATCAATAAACTTTTCAGCATGCTAATAATAATAATATGTCAGTTTAAAATCTGTTCTTAGTTTTTTTTAAGTTTAAGGATATCTCTGGGGGGAAAAAGTCTAATAGGTAAATAAAATAAAAATAAAAATACTCCTATTCAAGAATAAGATAAATTTAGTGATTAAAAATAGCAATAGAAATTTCTTAGAATATAAATATGTTGTCCTTTCATTATTAAATGTTCTTAGATGAGAAAATTAGGAAACAAAAACTTGCCAATAAAAACTTAAATAAGATGCATTTTCAGGTACCTTATTAGGAATAAGATTTTTTTGCATAAGGCAATCAGCCATACTAAGGGAAAACTCACTAAGAAAAGTTTTGTAAGTTGAGAGACAAAGGGTTGTTCCTATCTTAGATTCAGTCACAGTGGCTCCATTGAAATTTATACAAAGGTAGTAGGCTAGGACAAAAGTATTTCTCCATCCACATGCTGTCTATGTGTAAGTAAGAGAAGAGGAATGGTCTGTTGTCTAGTAAAATTGTCAAGTCTCCAAACTTTGGCTTCATATGCCCATTCTGTTCTTTTTCTTTATCCATTCTGCAAACGCTCTCTCATCTAGGATTTGGGGGATCCTGTAACCTCCTATTCTCTAATCCTTAATCCAAAGAAACTGATATTAACTGTATAACTGCAGCCTTGTCATATTTGGCTTGTTTTCTAGCCCATCTGATGCTGGATTGTCTTCTGTAACAGCCTCACTTTATTGCCTTCCAGAATGTGGGTTGATAACACAGAGGACACACTGCTTCCAAGACTGCTCATTTCAGATTTCAGTAATACTAATTCCTTTTTTAAGCTTTTCCCACTATTGAACAAAAATCTTCCTCTTTATTTTCCTAGCATAGGATTTAATGCTGCCATATGTTTCCTACATGAGAGACATTTTAAAATATTAAAAATCAAATATCATAGGTCTCTGATATCTTTCTGTTCCCCCCCCAAAAAAAAAAAAAAAACCACTCACTATTCTTCAAACATTCTTCTTACAAAACAGTGCTTTTTTATATGAGGAATGTTATAAACACATAACATTGTATATATGAACTGTTACTGAGGCCAAGCAGAATACATGGAAGAAGAAGAATTATGCATATTTTGAGAGATAAAGAAATGGGTCTACACAAAATCATAGGTGGATGGTAAGAATGAACGGATGGAGAGAATCCAGTTGATACATAATAATCTTGAAGATACATGACTAAGAGCCTGAAGTCAAAGATAATATCACTCAATATCACAAAAGTCCATATGATTTCTTGTCACTTTCTTTTTTTTTAAGTATTTCAAAGAAGAAGTTCTGTGGCCAGAAAACTTGGTTTCAAATGCCAATTTCACGACAGCATAGGGTGAAATAGTGTGAACTTGGGCCAACTTTTCTAGGGCTAAATAAATCACATTTGAATCCCGGTCTGAGTTTCATACCTATGGCCTTACACCCACCACCACCATCACTACCACCATCACTATCTGTTGCTTTTGCGTTGACCCTGACTCATGGTGACCATATGAGCATCAGAATACACCCATGCTGATTTTCCAGAAGCAGATCATGAAGACTTTCATCCAAGCTGCTTCCGCACAGACTAGAACCACCAGGCTTTCAATTAGCAGTACCACCCAGGGACTTCATGCCCTTGGCATAGGTTTGACTGAATTATTTTATACATGAAGAAGACTAGATAATTTGCATAACATAGAAAATTATTATCGGGTATTTAAGTCCTACTGTTGCATAATGTAACATTTATCGTTTTCAATTTTGTTGGAAACATTGTGAACCTCTTGTATTGAAGTTCTTAAACATAAAATATTGACAGGAATATCTTTCGTAAGTGTTTTCCAAAAAGTTCCAAGTGCCTTGCTCAGTTCATATTAGCTGTCTTTATAATACTTTCTGAGAAAATTCTAAGAAAAAATACTCTTTCTCTGTGATGCAGAACATGGAGGACATCTCAAGTAAAAAGAAAAGGAGACTTTTCTTCTTCTTTAGTAAGAAGAAAAGGAGACAAAAGAGTACCTGAGAAAGTATCTCAGATCCCCTGCCTCATTGCAAACTGCCCTTAATTTTACCAGATCTCATTGTGTTTTCTATTTATTTACTGAAGAAACTTCATGAAAATTGCATTTCAGACCCTGAACTTGGCTCAGTTAGATGGGCAGCCAGTCAGTGGCAAGACCCCCAGGGAGATATGGAAACAGCTCAAAGTGTAGACAAAAAGGTGAATTTGGATGTCAAGGATGTAGAGCATTTTAGGAGCCTTACTCGGAAGTGTTCTTTTTGCTCACATTCTGTTCTACTTCTCCTTCAAACTTTTATTATAGCAATATTAGACAATATTTTCTATTCTCTTCTTTTAAAACCCCTTATAATTACTAAAATTGGAACCATGTGCACTGTTCAACATATTACTCTTGCACAATGACCTGAGAAAGCTGGTTATTTGAAAGATAAGTGGTTTCATTTACATGGTAGATTCCAGATGTTTTGGTTTCTCTAGTGAGGCTATAACAGACATAACACAAGTGGATGGCTTTAACAAACAGGCATTTATTCTCTTACAGTTTAGGAAGATAGAAGTTCAAGTTCAAAGTGCCAGCTCTAGGGACAGTATGAAGGCCCCTCAACCTTGGGATTCAGCTCTACCTCCTGTACCAGGCCCACTCAGTTGGAAGCTTTTTCTGACTCATGCAGCTGCTGGCTGCTGGAGCTGACAAACCCAAGATCGACAGGTAAAATGGCACAGTCCCAAGCTTGGCAGACCACTATTCAAGTGCAGGAACAATCCCAAGATCGGCAGGTAATGTGGCAGGCTACTGAGATGAAGATTTGGCCAAATGCAGGATATAGATGTGCCAAAAGCTAGAGATCTTCCTTAAAACTTCTCCTCATATACTACAAGCAGGCCACACCCCTACGGCAGCTATTTCACTACTCACAACAGACTCTACCATGGAAGTAATTACAATCTCTTCATGAGGAACAACTACATCCAGCTGCCCAGCTACTCAAAACCACAGCCCAGCCAAGATGACACACAACCTTAACTACTACACCAGGCTACATATTTACTTTAGTATGATAGGTGATCAGGAAACATTTTAGTTGTATGCTTGCTTGCTACCTTCCAGACAGTCATAGGAAACTATATGACTCATTTTCATTTACCATATTGTCCTTAGTGAAGCCATTTCTTTGACTTTTAAAAAAATTTCCCTCTACCATAACTGAAATACACACATGTAATAATAGTATGTGTAAATCCCTAGATAACTGATAACTAAACTTGCTGACTATCTACTTCATACCAGGTACCAGGTACTATGAAATGTGCCTTACATAAATCATCTCATTTAATTTTCCCACTGACCATAGGCTATAACTAAACTTGTCCCATTTGACAAATAAGAAACAATGATTTTGGGTATAAGTGATTTTTCATTTTCCCACTCTAATATTCATTTATTGATAATGTATTTTTTTATTGTGATTTGGGTGAAAATTTACAGAGAAAATACACTTTCCATACAGCGGTTCACATACACTTTGTGTATGTGACATTGACCGCAATTTACCACAATGCAACATCTCCCCTCCCACTTCCTCCCAACAGTTACCTCTTCCCTGTGTCCATCCCTCCATGCATTCCTGCCCCCTGAGCTGTCTCCCTGTGCATAAGCAGCCCTTCTTTCTCCCATGATTGTTCTCTCCAAGGAGTCTATCTAGTTGAGGTAAATGTTCAACTCATATGCCTGTCCATTGTTTGGCTAGTTTATTGATAACGTATTTAAGGCTAAATGCACATAACAAGATGTAATTTATTCTAGAAAAAAAAATCTGAGAGAGAGAAAGAGAGGTGTTCAAGTACTATATAATATAGACTCGATATTTTAATTCATACTTTCATTCTGTAATATTATAGCAAGCACTTCAAGGTTTCCTATGTATACCAGTTGTCAGAGGGATAAGGTTATAACCTATTTATATCTAATTGTTTTAGGATCTAGTATCTTTGTTTCAGTTTCTTTGTCTGGTTTACAGTTCCTACTTTTGGAATTGCTGGGTGCCTGCCTCCTTGGAGTGCTGTCTCTTGCTTTTGCAGTGAATACTTCAAGATCCCTTGTAAAACCCCTAACAGGTGTCTGGTCTTCTGATTCAGCCAAACAAGCAAGCAGTCAGCATCAAAAAAGTCCCTAATGTAGGAACTGTGAATAAGGAAAGGAAACTGGTGTATAGATCAAGCCATTCGTGATCTGACCCATCCTGCTATGAATCGGAGCCCAGAGCCATTTTTATTTGCTCAGGGCATCTGAGTGAAATTGAAACTTTCCTAAAGAAAATAGAAAAAAAAAAAAAAAAAAAAATTCTCATGTTCCGCCTCACCACAAGTGCTGATGAATGCGTAGTTATCCCCATGAGTTTCCTGCCTGCTGATTATGTTTACTTTATAAGTTGGAGTGGAAGACCTCTCAGATTAGAAGTTGACCATGTGCTTTGGGACAAGTATGCAAATAACTGGCTGACCACTGGTCCATAATGTGAATGTGGTGCTCCCTTTTTTCATCTTAAATTCCTTGAAATTATGTATTACACTCTTGCCCACTGCTTCATCACAGTGTTTAAAAACCTGACTGGAAAAGAGAATCTGGAAATAGTCAAGCACCTGGAGGTCAGTGGCTCAGCAGTGAAGAGGATGTGAAATCTGTTGATAGTGAGTCTGAGCTTCTGAGCTGTGAAGTTAATTTTTTGATAACATTTCTAGTGAAATGGCAAGAGTTTTCCTTTGTGGTCTGTATTATCTGAAAACAACAATGAAGTCTTCCATCCAATCAAATAAATATTTAAAAGGTACTTACTGTGTGTAATTTCATAGTGCAGACCAAAATAATAGCTAGTATTAATTTAGAGTTTTATCTTTCAGATACTACACATTAAGAATATTCCATGCATTATCACAGGTAAGAACTTTAGAAGGTTAAGTAACTTACCTGAGTTACACATGTGGTAACTGGCAGAAGCAGGATCGAAATATAGAGTAGTTTGTTTCTAGGATCTAGCATCTTAATTGCTACTATCGTAATGCAATACTTGAAAAATAGCAACCACTAAGGATATGTTCTCCGGTACTAGCTCATTTTTAATTCAGAGATAGATATGGATATAGAAGCAAGCAAACAACTTTAAAAAATGCAGAAAACCATAGATGCAAACAAACTATAAAACCAAACAAGCAAAGCATAATACAAAAGAGATGATAGAATGGATAATTCCTAGCAGAAGGGTAGTATTCATTCTGCTTTACGTGAGACCAGAAGGAGTTGTTCACATGCTCATATCACCTTTTTTCAAGCTATTTTCTTCCATCTTGCATGAACCCTCTTTATGAAAAACACTGCTAGATACCTCTCAGTATCTCAGTTTTGTTTTTCTTCTATAGAAATAGATGTCTTAATACTTTATTTTGGTGCATGGCTACCTGGAATAGAGGCTAAATTTCAAATGTGAATAAACTCTGGCATATGACATATAAATAGAAGTATGTGTACAATTAGCAAAAAGTTTTCCTGAAAGAATAAGTCCCTTCTCTTTTCCCCTTCCTGTTTTCTAGGAAGTGCAGCTGGATCAGCTATCTCGACCAGCTGGCTTGGACTTCCAAGCTGAGTGATCTTGAAAGTGAGGGCTGCAAATGAAAGAGCAATGAGCTCCATGAAGTCTGACACAATGGATTACCTGACTTTTCCTGGAATGCTTACCTCTAAACTTTGACCTAAACTTGAAATAAACTCGATCTTGTTTACTCTCATAACAGCAGTAATATAAATCTTGTAATTTGAACTTCTGACTCTCCTACCAAACTGAATTCTAGTCAATATACCCTCCTTCTTTGGGGTTCATGAATCAGGGTTTATCACCTTATTTCTCTTGAATGCTCTATCACCCATTAACTCATTAACCAAAACCCGAATGTCGTTGAGCCGATTCTGACGCACAGCAACCCTATAGAACAGAGTAGAACCATCTCATAGGGTCTCCAGTGCTGTAGTGTTCATTGGGACTAGACTGCCACATCTTTCTTCTGTGGAGGGGCTGGTGGGTTGAATCACCCACCTTTTGGTTAGCCATCAAGTACTTACGCCAGCAGGGCTCCTAACTTCCTCATTAGTTCCCTTATTCATTAAGGATATGGTATTTGTCACCCAACTTTCCCTTCACCCTAACCCCTGCCATTACCATGAGTAACTTCAATGTTCCTTGAGTTGATTTTCTTGGGTACAACTTTGTCCACATTACGCTTAAGCACTATCTACACATCTATTTTTCCCTCAAACAGTCTTCTGAGAAGACCTAAGAGTTGCAATACCATATAGAATTGAGAAAAACTAGCTCCAGATCTTGGTTTCATTATTACCATTTCCCATTTAAAGAAATCAAAGATCTTTGGATAAATGGCTAACTTCAGGAAAGCACAATAAGTGTCTGAATGGCATCTTAAGTCAGAAATCAAGGAAGTGCTCAAAGAATAATAAGGGCATGTAGAAAAGACTCTGAAGCCAGATTCAATGGACTCTCAGTGGCCAAATGTTCCCTTTGGGGCATGAAAATATATAATGATAGTAACATATTATAATCCATTGAATAAAAAGACAAACAATAAGTCCATATACATAAGTCAATTAATAAGCAGATTTATAAGGATATATAGTTTCAGAATGATTCCCAACAAAATAGTTATCAACCAATTAATTGAAACAATGCACCACCTGGTAGGCTGCAATGAGAATGTGGTATGTCTTTGGTGATATTACAAAGACTCCATATTCTGAATCTAATCATGAGGAAATACCACTAATCACCAAAGCATCAAGGTCATGAAAGTCAAGATAGGTCTTCCAGGCTCAAAGAGACCCACAGGATAAGACAACTTCATGAAGCAGAAGATTCCAGACTGTCATTTTGCTATAAAAATCACTGTGAGACAGCTAGGAAAAACTCCAGCTATATGGTTGAGTATGATTAATGACAGTAAAATATCGGTATTGATCATTTGGCTTTTATGTTTGTACTGTGGTGATATAGGAGAATTCCTTGTTGCTAAGAAGCCCTGGTGGCACAGTTAAAGAGCTCAGCTGGTACCTGAAAGATTAGTGGTTCAAACCCAGCAGCTACTCCACAGGGGAAAGATGAAGTAGTCTGCTTCTGTAAAGATTTATAGCTTTGAAAAACCTCTAGAGCAGTTCTGTGCTATTCTAGAGAGTTTCTGTGAGTGGGAATTGGCAATGAGTTCAGTTTTGTGCCCCTGTTTGTAGGTCGTAGTCAGGGGCATGTGATTGGTGATTTATTTTCAAAAGATTCAAATAAAGAAGTTATTTGCACTGTATTTTCAACTTTTCTTTGTAATATTTTCAAATTTAAAGTGCTTTTTAAAATAGACACTATTGATTTAAGTAGAAAAAAAAATGTATATACCTGCTATTTCTTCTACCAGGAAAAAAAAAAAAATCTTCACCCATTTTGCCTTAAATAATAGTCACAGACCTTCATATTGTATGAATATCATATGCCTTTGTAGGCTAATTATACTGGATACTGGTAAAGTACCCACTGGCATGTAGAAACCCCATGGCTGCAATCCCTACTTTTTATAAGCCATTTCTAAGTCCCTACCCTTTTGTCCTTTAATCTCCTTTTTTATGTCTTGGTTATTTTATTTCAAGTATTTCTTGATTCATCCCAAAGGGAGTATTCTATAGCAAATTCTGAAACAGGTTAGTGCTTCATAGAACAGGAGAAATTCAGTGCTTCCCTGATATAAAACTCCTGTGAAACCTCTATGCATTTTTGTTTTTTCAATTTGTACCTATGAATCCCAAATTCATAGGCTACTGATCAAATTTCTTAACCCTCTTCTTTCTTCATTGGACAACACAATACATATCCTCAGTAGTTAATCTACGTGCCCACAGCAGTCTCTGCTATTTCTTCAGCATGAGGGCTGAGGTCCCAGAAGTCACTTGCAAACTGGGTCCACATAGATGTAAAAATTCACATTAACTAGGTCATCTTTAATGTCTTGGTTTGAAATAAGAATCTTGTGATAATATATTTAAAGACTACCATGACCAAAACATTTATTCAGCTACATTCCCCAAAGACTTGTGTTTTTTTTTTTTTTGTTTGTTTGTTTGTTTGTTTTTGTAACCAGGAGATATAAATGGCATATTATCAAATGTAATCATAGAATCTCTGTCAATTTGGCATCAGGATTTAAAGTTTAAAAATGCAGTTGGTTGATGTTGGGAGTAACATTTCTCAAATCTTTTTATACTTTAACTTTCTTCTTTCTAGCAGATTTACGTCTACTCTTTTTTTTTCCTATAAAAATGCAATTTTCAAAACCCTGAATTTTCTTTTCATACATAATGATTTCTATTCTTAGTCTCAAAGAATACTTCAGTGAGATACTGTTTGATTTTGGTGCTGCTTTTTTCATTGGATCCAATTGTGTGACTCTGTTATTGCTCACTTTTGAATTTTTATGATACGAAAACATTGAAGCAGCATATATTGAACTCTAAATAAAAGAACAACAAAATAAATGGCATTTATAGTATAGCCACCACCAGCTATACTTTGAAAGTGTGTATTTAAGCTATGAGATTCTAGCTAGTGTTTCTGAATTTTGCCTACAGTTGAAAACTCCTTTGAGGGACTAGCCCAGCTCACAGTGACCCCTTTTTATGAGAGTTGTGTCCTTGTATGTGACTGTGCTCACATTTTATTCAGCCAGGGGACCAAAGGGACTAAAACTAAATCAAATCTATTCTCTCTCATAGAAATTTGAAATTGCAAATGAGGAAGAAAAAAATATATATATCAGCTTTGGCTAGACTCATAACTGGTGGAGAAACTTGACAAGTGTGGGGTAGCTGTGACAAAAATGTCAGGGGAAGCAAATTTTGAGAGGATAAAGCTGATGTGCAATAATAAGAAGCAGAGATGGGAGGGAAAAACAGAGACTCCATTCCTGAGCGTTCCGTTGTCCTTAGATTCTATAAAATGTACCAGCATCATTCTAAAATTTTTTGGCTGACATTAGCTGACAATGTTTTTCTACTATTTGCAAGACACAGAGTTTAAGATGCCAAATTATTCATAGCACTAGAGCTTCAAATAAAATGATAGCATCAAAGATGTGACAAGTCTATGAAGAATAAGACTCAGCTATACCCAAATCCCTGGCCACTTCAGCCCTGTCCATAAAGTGTGTTATAATATTAAGACAGATTAAAATTCCAGTATTGAAAGACTGTGAGAGTAGAAAGAAGAAAATGTGTTCTCACTCAAATGTCTGTATTAGGACCCACTAGTCACACTATTTCACCATGAGAGAAACAAAAAGTCCATATTTCCAAGATGACGTATGTTTATTCACACATATTGTGTAATGATGTTTATAACTAATGCCACCATAGGATCTAGTTTGTCCTGGACATAGCAGTTTCTATTGCTGTCTGGAATAATTTCAAATAGCATCCCTGTTAACTCACAAAAATAGACTGTTTGTGTGATAAATATTATGGTAACGCAAGTTCATTCATTTCAATTTCTAAAAACATAAATATTATAATATCATTAAGAGTAAATTGTTTTACTGCACACTTAAAACATAAATAAAGCAATCAGTAGTTTATATTTGTGTAATTCTACTCAATATGAATGTTGTGACCCAACAGGTGTAAGAACTGGAGTCCCTCATACTTTTTCTTCCAAGTTGCATCATAGTTCTCTCTATGAGGTCCCATAAGGACTGCTAAAATGTAGTCAGTCAATATATAAAGATACACATCCAGTGAAATATACTAGTTACAAGTTGCTGTTAATAAGTTCCATGGCATTAAAGTAAGGTGGTCCAGCAGGAGATGTTGCAACAAATGGCCATGCAAGGAATAGAGCTGTGGTTTCACAAACTTTACAGCTTCAAAAAACAAACCTATTGTTGTCGAGTCTATTCTTACTCATACCAAATGCTATGGGGTTTCAAAGGCTGTAAATCTTTACAGTCTTTATGATACATAAACATTGAAGCACCATATACTAAACTCTAAATAAAAGAACTCTCTCATTATTCTCCTGCAAAGCAGCTAGTGGGTTCAAACCACCAACCTTTTGTTTAGCAGTCAGATGCTTCCTCCACTGCACCACCAGAGTCCAAAGATAAGTAAAATAGCAAAACAAGTAATTGCTCACTTAGTGGGTGTGGTAGTTAAGATTGTTGTCCACTTGGCTGGGCCTGGTTGAGTGGCTGGGCTGCTGGATGTAGTTATTCCCCATGGTGAGGCTAGCAATCAATTCCATGGTAGAATCTACTGGAGCAGCTGAATAGCTGCTTTAGAGATGTAATCTGCTTCCAGTATATAAGAAACAGTTTTGAGAAAAGTGTCTAGCTTTTTGGCATGCTTGAACTCTCTGTGTAGCTGAGTCTTCATTCAGCAGCTTGCCGTGTTCTGCTTGTCTTGGGACTTTTAATGGACTTGAATCAATGGTCTGCCATTGGTAATATCAAGACTGTGCTTTTCACTTGTCAACCTTGGCCTTTCACTTGTCAACCTTGGGTTTGTCGGCCTCAGCACCCAGCAGCTGCCTGCATGAAGAGATGCCTCCAGCTTCTCTAGCCAGCTGGGAGCAAGAGGCAGAGCTGGAAGACCAAGGTCAAGGGCCTTTCACCCAGCCCCTAGAGCCTGGAACCTGGAACTTAGACATCTAACCTCCAAACTATAAGAAAATAAACTTCTGTTTGTTAAAACCATCCCATTTGTGATATTTTTGTTAGAGCAGCACTAGGTAACTATAACAGTGGGAGTTGCCAACTTTTGATTTTGCCAAGAAAAACTTTGCAAAAATTGATACCACCTACCTTTCCTGCATGTTACAACAAGATAGACACTTTCACCCCAAAGCAACAGACAGGACATTCATCTCAGCAAGAGTAGTACATTGACATATCTTAGAAGAAGAAGAGTAAAAAATCTTTTTTCCCAAAACTATTTATATTTTTATTTCAGATATTTATATTAATATTTAATATATTAATGTCACAATTTGATATGAAAATTTTAATATAATTAATGTAACAATTTCATACGATTTGTTTTCTATCAAACTGTCTTGATATAAACTTGCCTGACTATATTTAGCAGCAACATAACCTGACCCTTAAATACAAAACTTGTTTAGGTTCTTAATTTATTGTAGCATCAAATATTGCATTTTGAAATGGTAGGTATGATGAGAAAACATTAAGCAAAAGTGACCTGTACTTATATCAACTTAGGAAAATCTAGTGAAATAAAGAAACAGCCTCCAGAATCCCAATGTCTTTTCTAAACTTCTGATAGGGCCAGGGATCTGCTTAGCAAAAGTTTCAGCAGTAGGGTTACTCACGGGTTTGAGTGCTATGGATCCAGTGCTCTTTGCAAATAGGCTGTTATTAAGAAGCAACATGTGATTCGCTTTTTTCTCTCTTCTTGCTGCCACAGCAGTTAGCAATGGGGTTCTGTGAGCTAGAGTCTCCATTTCAGAAGACATAAAACAGAGCCCCAATTGATCACAGAATATTGCACTGGATAGTACTAATTGAGAACATGCCCATCACCCCCAAAATTCCCTCATATCTATTTGCAGTTAACTGCTCCCAACAGTGGCTTCTACCAACCACTGATCTATTTCCTATCAAACCAGTGATGCATGTGTCAGCATTTTATCCCTTTGTATTGCTAAGTATATATAGATATATAGAGAAAGATAGATAGATGATAGATAGATAGATAGATAGATAGGTAGATTATTTTTTAATATCCAAGTACCATTCATGAATGGTATATTTTTGTTTCTCTTAGCTACAAATAAATACAGGTATAATTGATGACTCATATGGTAAGTTACAGATAACTTCATAAGAAAATGACACTCTATATTCCAAAATGGCTGTATAGTTTTATATTCCCAACATTATTTCACATCATTGTCAATATATGATAATGTCTGCCTTTTATTCTAAGTACATCTATTTATTATTTCAATTTATTCTTCTCTAATGAACATTATTATTGAGAATTTTTCTTGTGATTATTTGTCAGTTGTATGTCTTCTTTGGTCATGTGTCCTCAAATGTTGGCCCCATTTTTAAAATCAATTCTCATTATCATTATTATTAAGGGAGTTCTGGTGGCATAATGACAAAGGTATTTGACTGCTAACCAGAAAGCTAGCAGTTCAAACCCACCAGCAACTCCTCAGAAGGAAGATTAGGCAATCTACTTCCGTAATGATACCACCTCAGAAACCCAAGGAGGGGTTGCTATGAGTCAGGTCTGACTAGATGGCAGTGAGTTAGGTTAGGTTAATGTATCTCCATATATTCTGGGTAAATGTCCATTATCAGATAAATGTTTACAAACGTTCTCTCCTACTCTGCTTTCTTATGTGCTTAATAGTGTTGTTAATTTTTTTTTATCCAATGTTTGTAATATGAAAGAAGTCCATTTATTAATTTGTTATATTATATGATGTCATGTTCATATCAAATACTTTTGCTAAATCAAAGTTCATTAAGATGTTCTCTCCCATTTTCTCAATTTTTAAATAATTTTTGTAACTTTATCTATTTGTGGTCATATGATCCATCTCTGTTTTTGTACATGGTTTAAAGTAAAGGGTCAAAGTCAAAGGATTTTTGCGTACTTTTTTTTTGGCTTATAGATATCCAGTTTTTGAAGTAGCATTTGTTGAAAAGATTATTCTTTTCTGATTTAAATGTCTTCGTATAGTTGTGAAAACTCAATTGACTTCCTACGTGTAAATCTATTTCTTTACTCTCTAGTTTCTTCTATTAATCAACATGACCATTTTTACAAAACAAAAACTATCTTGAATACTAAAGCTTTAAAAAAAAAGTCCTAAAATTAATTAATGTAAATTCTTTCTCTTTGTCCATTTCAAAATTGTTTTAGTTGTTTAAGATCCTTTGCATATTCATATGAATTTTATAATCAATTTGTTGATTTCCATACAAAAAAATAAAAAAAAAATTCTGCTGATATTGTAATTTTATTACATGGAATGTATTGATCAATTAGGAAAGATTATTATAATAATAATACTGACTCTATGGACTATGAACATAATAAGCCTCTTCATTTTTGTCCTTAAAATTTTTTCCCAGCAATATTTTGCAGTTTGTAGTACACATATTTGCACAAATTTATCAATTTTCTCCCCGAATGTTTCATATTTATGATGTTTTAAAAATGTATGGTTTATTTATTATTTTATTGTTTGATGAAAAGTCAATGTATATTCTTATGTTGTATTCTGCTGCATGTAATGTGTCTTTTTGTTCTGGTTATTTTTATGATTTTCTTTTTCTATTTGATTTTCAACAGTTTGATGATCAGCTGTCTAGGTGTGATTGTCTTTATTTTTATCCTTCTTAGCATTCCTTCAGTTCTTGTTTGATGGTTAATATTTATCACTCAATTTGGAAATTTTTTGATCATTCTTTCTTCAAATATATTTCTTCTCCAGTTCTTCTTCTGTTTCTTAGATTTCTGTCACACATGTTAAGTTTGTTTGTTTTTCTTTAAATCACTGAACCTTCATTGATGTTTATCATCTTTTTTTTCTGCCTGTGCATCACTCTGCTCCCCTTTCTACATGTTCATTAATCTTTTCTTTGCTGTGTCAAATCTGCTATAGAACTCACCCATGTATATTTTCCTTCAGATACTCTGCTTTTCAGTTCTAGAATATTCATTTTATTTTTTTTTTATAATTCCCATTTTTTTCTAAGATTCTCCTTCTTTTTACTCATATTATCAATTATTTTCTTTAGATCTTTAAAAATATTTTAAATACCTATTTTAAAGCCCATTTCTGCTAATGTTGACATTTCTGTAATCTTTGAGTATGTTCTTTTCCCCCCTTGGTTATGGGTCACATTTCAAATGAGTCTAGTAATTTTTATTCTATTTTGAACATTGTAAAGACTACATTGATTAGTGAGTGGATTTTTGTTGTCTTCGTTTTACGGTATTAGTTTTTACTTTCAAGCTTAATTTACTGACAGACCAACTTCTTTTTAAACTTTGTTCAGAAAGGTTTATAGATAGATTAGCACAATTTAAAATATGTGGCTTTCCTGAGTTCTCAATTGAATGCTAAGATCTGTCCACGCTGACTAGTCAGAACTCTTACATCTGTGCTGTAGGACTGCTGATGTTCTGTGCATCTAAGTTCCCTAATAATTGTCTGTTCCAGACCTTCCAGAATGTTTACAACCTCAAACTCAGATCTCTAACTTCTCAGGTAGTGATACTACTGTCATGTACTCAGGCTCTACTTCTTTGCACCATGGTCCAGAAATTGCATCCAGTTGACTACTGGACAGTTATAAGGATCATCTCATGCATGTCTCCTTTTTTTTTCAGGAATGATAGCTCTCCACTGTAATATCTGAAAACTGTGGCTTTATATGGTTTGTCCAGTTTTAAAAAGCTCTTTATGTCAAGAAGGCTAGACCAGTACCCATTATTCCAGCATGGTCAGAGCAGAAGTCCACCTTAAAGCAATTTTAAATCATAGAATGTATCATGTATTTTTCTCCTGACTCCAAAATTGAATTTCAGCTAAATCTGTACAAGAAGAATGATTGTTCCCTTTTTCAAGCAAAGAAGGTTTAAAAGAAATGGCTTCAAAGAGTATTTATAAGATCCCTAATCTTGCATCCTGCTTTATCTTCCATCTCCCTGCAACTGCTAGTGCTAATGTTAATGTGAGTTAGAGAATTTAGCTTTCCCAAATATCCAAGCTGTGAATCATCAGACTTTCTCAGCCAGTGTGTGTTTTATGCTGTAGATTGGAAAAACTACTCTTAGAAATACTGCATTTTCTTCTTTTCACTTTCAAATGTATCCTTTTCAAAACAAGTTTATTTCATGTAACTGAAAAGGCCTAGAGGAAGTCTAAGCTTGAGGTGCAGTGTGATCAAGATTCTGGCTCTATAATTCTCTTAGGCCATTCATCTGGGCATCAGCTTTATTGCCTACTTGACTTCTCTTATTATGGCAACATGATTGCAGCATTTCTAAGCTTTATATATATACCACAGAATGAATATATATATGTGTGTATATATATACACACACACACACAGAATTTTCATGAAAAATCTTGAGATTTGCTTTGATTAGAGTAACTTCAATACTACAACACAATAACTGACTTAACATAGGTCATATACTCCAACATTAATTCCAAATGGAAACTGAGAGCTAGGGGAAAGGCAACAGTAACTGAAAACTTGAGAGACAATTATAATGTCTATCACAGCTGTTTTCTGACTTTTATTCAACATTTTATTTATCATTATATGTTTTTGTTGTTGTTGTTTGCCATCGAGTCGGCCCCGACTCATAGCGACCCCTCCTTGGGTTTCCGAGGCAGTATCACTACGGAAGTAGGATTGCCCAACCTTCCTTCCGAGGAGTGGCTGGTGGGTTTGAACCGCCTGCCTTCTGGTTAGCAGTCAAGTGCCTTAGCCACTATGCTACCAGAGCTCCCTTATCATTATATAACAAGCACTTATTAGTGTTATAACTTTTGTTTAAGAGCAAATTGATTAAATAAACTATAGAATAATTTCCTATAATATTTTGAAATACTAAGTGATGTTGGAGCCACAATGAATAAAAGTATTTTCCAAAAGATCCTAAAATGGTCTGAAAGGGTAGCTTAATTTGAGAGACTTTATTTATGTTTTTCTTATTAATTCTAACTAGTTCATCATGAAAGAATTTAAAGGAAGGTGTTAGACTCACACACACCATGGTGCAGATAAAATAATTGTGTTATACTATGCTTAAATGGCTAGTCCAAATTCATGGAGAAGCCAACCCAGTTCTATGTCAGCTATAATACCAAAATTTCACTCATCCAACACTAACCACTTCAAACTATCCATCCACACTATGGAAAGAATAGACAAAATTATTATTTCAGGCAGTTTAGTTTCATTCCAAATAAAGCAAAGAGTTTCAATTTGTTTTTAATTGTTGAAAACAGGATACTATAAATCAGCCAAGTTTATATAATAGAAATTCTTTTATAAAAGTTAATTTACAATACATGATAAAGTTATAAAATCCTTTGTCACAGTCCTCTGTTAATCATTACCTATACATTATTAAGGTTCACTGACTTTCCATCATTCACTCCTCTGAAATTCTTTCTATTCCACTAATTTGGCCCTTGGTTTTTCCTCCATCCTTGTATCTCTTCCTTAGCCATTCCTTCCATCTTTTCCTCTCTTTACCTGTCTTCATTTCCCCCATACAACCCAGCTGCCTCAAAGAAATACATAGCTAAGATGGAAAAGCTTGATTACCAACAGTTCTGTAATAAAACACTACCACTATTTCAAATAAAAGGAATCCTTTGATGGTGCAAACAGTTAAGCACTTGACTTCTAACTGAAAAGTTGGCAGTTCAAACACATGCAGAGATAACTCAGAAAAAAGGCCTGGTGATCTGCTTCCTAAAAGTCACAGCTTTGAAAATCCTATGGAACACAGCTCTATTCTGCTACATATGGACTCATCATAAGTTTGACCTGATGGCAACTATTCTTTAGTTTTTTGTTTTTTTTTTTTTTTTAATATCAACTAAAGAAAATTATTATCATCCCTCTACTCCAACTTTTGTAAGCAAGCTTTCTGCCAGAACATGCCACAACATTCTATAATATCTATCTCAATTCTATAATTATTCCTTTATCACTCTATACCTATTCCTAGTAGAAGCTCTGGTGGCACAGTGAGTAAGGCATTTGACTGCTAACCAGAAAGCTGGTGGTTCAAACCCACCAGCCACTCCTTAGAAGGAAAATCGAGCAATCTACTTCCCTAGAGATACTGCCTTGGAAACCAAAGGAGAGGTTGCTACCAGTCGGGATCAACTTGATGGCAGTGAGTTTGGTTTTTTTGTTTGTTTGTTTGTTATTCTTTTTGGTTAGTAGGTAACTGAGAAATAAATCAGATAAAAGATACATAGTACTTAGCACAAAGCATCAACAAAGTAAATATCCAATAAATATTAACAATTATCAGGAAGTTCTATAGGAAAAGCTCATATATTAATGAATTAATCCTGAAACAAAAACATTCAACTAAATATTTCTGCCAATAAAATTCACCCAGTGGAAAGCTATGCTACTCTCTATTCTTACGTGTTACAAGGCCAGTTTGCCTTGTAGATGGCACCATTCCACACAGAAAATTAGTTGTTCCCATAATTACCTTCAGGACTTAAGGTTATCCCTATTTGGGAATGGGGGGGGGTAGTCAATGATTCCTAAGACTGAAGCTGTAAAAAATACATTACAGATATCTAACCTATATTCCAGAAAGAGTTTTGGTGATTAAAAGAGTCTGAGAATAGTTATTCTTAGACTATAATCAGTGTTTTAAAAAAGTGAGATTCTACTGGTCTTTTTGAGCTGCTTGATTCATCCTATTACTTCATTCAAATGATAAGAACAGCTGAAAATTGTACAAGATGAAATATTTTGAATGAGGCCAAAGACTTTGTAAACTTAAGTAAGATTTAAGAGCTTTTCTCTAGAGGATCAACTTAGATAGACCTCAGAGTGTTTTCCTGGTCCTCTGACCTGAGACACCCTACTAAAGCTCAGCTTCCTATTGGGTCGTTGGATACCACCCCCTCACTGTAGGGCAGAATTAATTAGTGTCTCTGATGCTCTTCCAAACCACTGTCCAAAGGACATACATAACAGTGGCCCCTCAAGCATAATCATCCTGTCAACCTTTTACCACCTCATGGCCCATTTACACAGCTGGTGTTTTAACACTTCTAGTCCTGCAGTAAATTTAGCACAGCAACATGCAAAGTGTTATTATTCTCCTGAGAGAGTATATGTAATATTTTCCTTTGCAGATTAGCTCCCCTAAATGTATTTCTTCCTTCCCACTATTCAGAATAGCCTTGTATTTTGGCATGCGATCTTAATAAAAATGTTTTCCGAAGCATTTGAAACACAAACAGTATCAGAACCATTTCCAGGCAAGGCATCAAATGAGTGCTTGTCGAAATAGGGGTTCACAAGCTGCAAAGGGATTGAAGGCCACTGCATGCACATCATCCATCATGTTTCTGTCTACGGCATAGAGTGGGGAGAATTTGTCGCCTCGACTGCTCCTGGGAGTGTAGAGCCTATCAATCTTGCCATTTCAGCAGTGTCCTCTCTGCCTTTCATTCCTCATTCAAGTTGGAGATCTGGAGCTTTCTGCAGATGATCCCTGCCCTTCCATCTGCTTTGGCATCTGTGCTAGAAGCAGAAGCAAAGCTTCACAGCTGTGGTTTCCCTTGCCCAAGCCTCCAAGACCAACTCTGCAGATGCTCTAAGCACAATTTAATTGGGATAGTCTTTCAACCGCTGCTCACATGTTCCTTTTGAGTTATGCAGAGAAAACAAAATCTATCAAAAGTAATCCTGAAAAGGGTAGTTTCTGCTCTTTACCCAAAGGACCACAATAAATTACCAAGGCAAACAGTTTCCTAAGATTACTGCTAATGATTCAAATCACTGATGGTCTTGTGTTGAACCAATAGGAAGAAACACTCTAAGGTTCTGAAAATAAGAAAATAAATACAAAGCAGAGTAATTCAATTTCTTGTTGCTGCTGTTAGATGCCATCAAGTCTGTTGTGACTCATAGCGACCCTACCTATGCAGAGTGAAACACGGCATGGTCCTGTGCATCCTCACACACTTCAACCCGTTGTTGCAACCAACTGTATCCATCTATTTGTTGAGGGTCCTCTTTTTCATTGACCGTCTACTTTACCAAACATGGTATCTTTCCCCAGGAACTGAACCCTTCTGATAACAAGTCCAAAGTACCTGAGACACAGTCTAGTGATCTTCACTTTCTCTGGAGAAAGATACTATGCTTGGTAAAGTGGAGGGTCAGTGAAAAAGGGGAAGACTTTCAATGAGATGGATTGATATAGTGGCTACAACCATGGGCTCAGGTACAGCAAGGATTGTAAGGGTGGCACAGGACCAGGTAGTGTTTCATTGTGTTGTACATAGGGTCGCTATAAGTTGGAGCTGACTCGATGGCTCCTAACAACAACAAGCATAGTGCCAGACACTGAGTAGGAGCTCTAATGTAGATGATGTGCTAAACACTGCAGTTCATTATTATTAGAAGTATGCAGATGGAGTTGGAGAAGAGAGACTCATAAATCAGATAACGGGCTCAGAGAAAGTTGTAAGGAAGGTAGGATCTATGCTGAAAAAGTACGCAAGGGTAGCCCATGCAGTACACTGTCGTGCACTTGTAATTTTCATTATTCACATTTATTCACTACAAAAAACTGTTCCTCTGGAATTTTTTAGTCCCTTTTCTGTGATTCCATCATGTGGCTAAAGCTTGCTCTTGTCTATTACATGTTAGTCTGACATGATAATCAATCGTCTTCTAATCCAGAAGGAAGAACATGCATTTTCATTAGGCTAATATCCTAAGGAATCCACTTTCTTCCACCTTGTTATGGATTGAATTGTGTCCTCAAAAATGCATATTGAAGTCCTGGCCCCTATACCTGTGAGGATAATCCTGGTTGGAAAGAGGTTTTTATTTGTTATGTTAATAAGTCATATCAGTGTAGGGTGGATCCTAAACCTAATCACTTCTGAATTGTAAAGAGCAAAACAGACACATAGAAACATATGGGGAAGACAGACACCAAGGAACTCCCCAGGCTACTGACAAGGAAGGACCCTCCTAATGCCTTGTTTTGGACTTCTAGCTTCTAAAACTGTGAGATAATAAATCCCTGTTTGTCTAAGCCACCTACTTGTGACATTTGTTCATTACAACACCAGTAGGTAACTAAGTCACCAAGCATAAAATCCATTCAGGACTCAACTGGAATTTTTCTTCCTTTATAAATAAAGCCTTTCCCAACTATTAGTTGTTGCTGATAGTTGCCATCACTATTCCCCTTTCTGAACTCTCATAGCACTCATGATCTATTCTGATCATCAGACACTTAGCACAGACAATCTTCTGCTGTTACTTGGTTTAGGTATATTGTTGTTCTGTCGAGTCAGTTCTTACTCATGGAGATCTTTATGTACAGCAGAATGAAACCTGCCTGGTCCTATGCCATCTTCACAGTCATTGCTGTTTAGACCTCTATTGCAGTCACTCTGACAATCCATCTCACTGAGGGTCTTCGCCTTTGTTGCTGATTATCTACTTTATCAAGCATGCTATCCTTCTCCAAAGCCTGGTCCCTTCTGATATCATGTCCAAAGTACATGATGCAGTCTCACCATCCTCATCTCTAAGGACCTTTGTGGTCCTACTTCTTCCAACACAGATTTAGGTTTTAGGCATAGGCATATCCAAGCTGCCCACTCTAGCTATAAATATAAACCTTTCCTTACACTACCACAACATAAACTTTCTAAGCCCATTATCTTACACAAATCTGTGTATCCTCCAGAAAGTAGAAAAAACTTGCAACCAATCAATAGTATTTCTATTGGCTTAATGATGCTGGAGAGCACACTGCTGTATAACTAACATACACTCAGTAAACATTTGTTGATGAGGATGAATGTTTTCTAAAACATGTAACTGCAGTAAAATAATCTGTGCTTGTTTTTCAAATTATAGTTTTGAAAGCTGTTGTATCTATCATGGGGAGGAATTTCCACCCTCAACTAATAATTCCAGGTCATATAAGTGCTTTGACAGTATAACTGTTTGACTCTTTCCATTAAATAGTATCTGGAAGTGATTTTTAAAACCTGATTTAGTTTTTTCATGAACAACAAATTCATCATGTTGCCAAGAGGATGATTTATTAAGGCAAAAATGAAATATCTTATGCACCACAGCATAATGGATTTTTGTGCTGCTGTTAGTATTACTCTTGTCTTATTTCACTCACAGTTCAGTACTCACCATAATTAGCTGAATAGCTGCAATAATGTATGTAACAACAAAGATCACACTCCAAATAATATTGAAATACATATAATCAATTACTAAATATGTGTGAAACTGGTAAAATGTTAACTCTGACAAGGAATTATTGTTTCATTTGTTTCTGAGAAAACATGTTTGTGAAACTGAGAGAAAGCTCAATAACAGAAGACGCTTAAGACATAGAAATCATGCACTTAGCACAGAAAATGTGTAGATCTAAAAATACATTATTTTACCATTTTACTATTGCTTTAATTTTCTGTGAATAAGCATTTATGACATGGACAACGAGTGAAGCCAGAAAGAATTACAAAAACTGTTCATTGTGTTCAATCTTTATTTCGCCAGAAATTTTATAGAAATTGTTCATTAAAGCTTTTGAATTGAAAAAAAAAGGTAAATAGTAGAATAATAATAAATAATAAACACCTAAATAATAAAATTTAAAAGACAGCCTCATTATTAGAACACTTACCTTTAGATGAAATATATATAAATATTGGACAGAGCTTCAAGTATGCTATGGTAAAGAGATCAATCAATATCACACCTGCAGTCTTCTCTCTTCCTTCACTTAGAATAATTCTACATGATAAAAGAGACATAATGGAAATTCCACAAGTCGTGATGCTGTTTGAGCATCATTAATGTAGTGTCCCTTTAAATATGGCCCAGTTCTTGCTAACTCCAAGAGGTTTTCTTTAGTGAGGAATAATCTAGTTGCATGGAAGAAAAAAACAGTTACACCTTTTAAGTGAAATAGGGAGTGGAGAGGAAGAGGAGGATTTATTTGTGGGAAAATTGTTCAAAAATATCAATGAATCCAAGGAAGAGGGTGAGAATTGGAACAGAAAATCAGCTGGACACAAAATAACCATTCTCTGGGACAGCATGAACATTTTTTAAGCTTTCCAAAGGAGCCACTAGGGTTGGTTACACAGTTACTCAGTGCTGTAACTCATAGTGTCACCTCTGTCACCTCCTCCCCACCACCATGGACCCGCTCCTATACCAGGCTGTTTTGGTTACCTAGTTCTGCTTGACGGCACATAATAACAACAACAGAAGTACTGCTCTGGCAAGAATATACACAGATGGGAGAGTTCCGGTAAGATGGTGTAATAGGTAGAAAGACTGTACAGACCCTCTTCAACAAAGAAAAGGGGAGCCAATTAACACAGATACAGAAGATAATCCTGGAGCCCTGAGCTTTGAAGGGAAGGAATAAAACTGGACTAAACTCCAACTAGTAGAAGAATTTGCATGGAAACACCAAAAAAGGAGACATACGGAGTTGTGATTTGGCAGCAATCATGATGGCACAGATAGCTTGGATACTGCCGAGTGTGTTCAGATGTAAGAATTAAGCTAAAAATCAGCCCTGCTAGCCATGTACTGCATGGAGGACTGCTCTAGTGGGTGGTGAATAAAAGGAGAAGCAGCAAAGAGGAAGGCAGGTTGAACTGTGGACTTTGCCAGTCCAGAGAGTGCAGCCATTTTGAATGCTTACAAGTGGTTTGACCATTTTGAACCTTTAAAGTGACAACATTCTCCCAGATTTCAGGGACTTAAGAACAGGCTCCATTTGCCAGGAACTGCAAGGACGTTCCAGATGACAACAACTGGAAAGGTGCCACATTCTCCTTGTTACTCTTGTGTGCCAAGCCCTCTTGGTGAACAGAGGTGCAACCATTCCTCACTTCCACCTGCCTTCTGGGCCAGCAGGAATTCCATCCCAGTCTGTGTGTTTGGACAGAGCCTGGGAGCCCTGACCCACCTTGTCCCAATTGTTTTTCTTTTTTCTTTTTTTTTTTACTTTGTTTGTTTTTGCCTGTTTTAAAACTACTATCATTATTATTACTTTTGTCCATTTTATTATTATTCTTTATTGTTCATTTCCCAGGTTCTAGTTTTCAGCATTTGCTCTTTTCCCTGGTCCTGGTTCCAATTTTTTTTTCCTCATAGTTAACCCCATTCCTTGTTTTTTTTTTTTTTTGTTGTTGTTGTTTTGTTTTGTTTTTGCATTTTCCCATTTTTTTCTTTGTTATTCTGCTTCTCTACCTTTTTTCTCTTATTGCCCTCTACCTAGATATTGCAGAGGGTGCCCCCCTTTTTTCTTTTTTTGGTTATTTTTCCTGTGGGATTAAATGGTGTACATTTTGTCCATTTGCTTTTACTTTTTTAATGGTTATTCAATTGTTATTTTTGTCTAACTGAGTGTGAGACAGCAACAGTAACCATATGATATGATTACACCCACACCCCCTGCAGCTTCCTTATTGATTGAGAGCCACCCCCTTCCTTCTCCATCAATGGGCTAAGGATAAACAACCACCAAGAAAAGCCTGACTTACCCTTAGCTGCTCTTCACAGTTAACAAAGATCTAAATACAATAACGCCACAATGTCTCAGAGAAAACAGACCATCACAGTCCACACAAAGAAGCAAGATAAAGTGGTAGACACAAAGAAGCAAGATAAAGTGGTAGACCCAAAGGAGCAGGATACAAACTCAGAACACATCCCTGAGGAAAAAGAAACATTGAAACTCCCTGATAAGAAATTCAAAATAATTATATTTAGGTATCATCAAAGGATTGAGAAGCAAATCAAGGAAAACACAGACAAAACCCTAGAAGAATTTTGGAAGAAAATACAAGAATAAAATGACTAAATAAATGAAAATAGAAATGATTTTAAATTTACAGA
>NW_006921803.1:4497487-4501811 GCF_000298275.1 Orycteropus afer afer
CTTCAAGGTTCAGGGGTCCAAGATTATCTTCTGTGTCTGTGTTAATTGGTTTCCCTTTTCTTTGTTGAAGAGGGTCTGTGCAATCCTTCTGCCTAGTCTGCCATCTTGCTGGAACTCCTAAAAATAAACTTTTTATGTGCTTCCAAAGACTTCTCCAAAAGAGTCAAAAGAGAACAAACGCCCCAGAGGGCACAGGGCCCTGGGGCTCGGTTTCCTTGGAGCCGTCCAACCTCCACGTCAATCAACCCCTTCTGGTGTTGTGATTGGTTGCGGGCTTCCTCAAAACTTGAATTCTTGTTTTTAAGATGTGTCCTCTCTGGATTAGTTAATGCTTTATCTCCTACATATAGGGGTTGGTGCCCTTTAGCCCAAAATTAAGGGAAAAGTCACAAATTAAAATAATCAAAAAGTATACAAGATTAAAAAATCAGGAAGGTATAGAAAAAAAGGATTAATGGAAATGGGAAACAGAGAGGAAGTGGAATGAGTGCTGTTAAATTGTGGACATTAAAATCAATGGCATGAAACAAAATGTTTATGAATCATTGAATAGAAAACTGACTTGCTTCACAAACTTTCACCCAAATCACAATACAATGCTGTTGTTTAAAAAAAAAAAGTTGGGTGATATCAGGAAGATTATTTGAGTTTACCCTGATGCTTTGTATGAACTGAACACAATAACATCCATAGAACTGACAGAAGTGTCTATACTCTACCCATAAGAATGATTGTCATGCTTCTAAAGTTTAATGCTAAGGTCACTAATTAGACAGTGGGCTGAGCTTTTTTAGAGTCTTGCTTATATAAAAATAGCTTGTGAACAAATAAAAATAAGACATAGTTTTCTTTTCCCCAACATTCCTTATGTTTTAGAAACCCTTTCTGACTTATTTCTAGAAGGATATTTTATTAAAAAGGCAATTATTTCCCAATTTAAATATCTGTTGACTGAGCTCCAGTTGTGCTTGTCATCAACATTGTCCTGGTCTAAGTTAAACATAATGGTTTGGGGAGTTAGAGATTCTTAGAGCTCTAAAGATTACCCATAATGGAGCCCAAGTGATGCTGCATTATTGGCAATCTTCCTGGAACTAATAACAGCAATTATTGGGCCTATAATCTCCTAGGAATTAACAGGCAACCTCTTTTTTCCTCAATTTGCAGGACATCATCATTACCATTAAAAGGCAGTTAAGATGATAATGTGTCACTGTAACTCATACAGTGGGCAGTAAAGGGTTAGAAAGGAAAGTGCTGAGACAGCAGTCCTGAATCAGACTATAGACTTAAATGTTCTTCTTCTTGGGCTGCTGCTTGGAAAAATTTTAAAGTTACAGGAGAGTTGCTACCCCAGATGATTTTTTTTATTGTGGATATTTGCTTCTTGAGGAGGACTTCCTTACTAGTGGCACTGCACAAAATCAGTTCTCTTCCATTGAAATGTCAGGGTTTCCTGGGCCTGCCTATGCAAGGACTGCGAATGATAACCAAAGATATGCAAACAAAAGAATGCAATCATGACACACAAGGAGAGTAGAAAAGACAGTAGCCTTAAGGGAAGAGAAACTATAAAAACTATCAAAAAGAAGGCAATCCCAGAGATATACAAGGTGCAGAGTAGGGAAAGTGACAGGGAAATGTAATTTAAAGCAATAAACACCTGTCAAGTACCTACTGAGCTGCAGCCTTGTGCCAGGTGCTGGTGATGATATAGAGAACCCGGAAGACATGATCCTTCCCGTCTTGGAGCTTAAGCTTATTTTAGAAGAAAAACACATGTGATAAATATTTATATAAAATGAAAAGTAGTGTGCCATGGGAACATACAGGAAGGAATTCTAAGTATATCAAAAAACAGTGGAGAACAGCACAAAAGGTGGACATATTAATGCACTTAAAAGAATTGATAGCAAGACCAGTAAACTTAGCAATTAGCAAAACAACTGGAGGTTGAATAACCTGATGAAAAGGGTGGTAAATTACTATCACGATATTAAGAATGATGGTTACCATTTACGTAGCTCCTGCCTTATCCTAAAAAAAAAAAAAAAAAAACTCACTGCCATTGAGTCAATTCCAACTCAGACAACCCTTTGGGTTTCCAAGGTGGTAAATCCTTACCAAAATAGATTGCCCCAGTCTTCCTTCCATGGAGTAGCTGGTAGATTTGAACCACCAACCTCCTGGTTAGCAGTCAAATGCCTTAGGCACTGCACCACCAGAGCTCCTTGCCTTATGCTAAGAGCTCTATATAAAATATTTTATTTTAATCTATACAATAACCTGATGGAGTAGGTGTTAACATCTCATATTTATAGGTATGTAAACTGAAATATAAATGACTTGCCCAAAATTATATAACTAATAAAAATCAAAGCCAGAAGCTGAATTTAAATCAGACTAACTCCACAGTCCATTCTCTTGACCTATATACTGTACTTCGATACCTAGAACCAAATGGTAAATAATACCCAAGATTCAACAGTAAGCTCCACTGACAGAATCAAAAGGATATAAAGGACTAGAGTTAAGACTAAAGAATAGAAGAAATACAGTATCACTTGGACCTATAAGGACATGAGCTCTTTACTACCAATTTGCTACTGAGGTGGACTGATGTTCAAATTTAACTGACTTTGTATAGGTTGTTGTTGTTGTTAGGTGCGGTCACGTCTCTCCGACTCACAGCGACCACTATGCACAGCAGAACGAAACACCGCCAGGTCCTGTGCCAGCTCCACGATCCTTACTATATTTGAGCCCATCGTCGCGGCCACTGTGTCAATCCATCTCGTTGAGGGCCTTCCCCTCTTTCGTGGTTCCTCCATCTCACCAAGCATGACATCCTCTCCAGGGAATGGTGCCTTCTCATAACATGACCAAAGTAGGTGAGACAAAGTCTGGTCATTCTCACTTCCAAGGAGCATTTTGGCTGCACTTCTTCCAGGACAAGTTTGTTAGTTCTTTTAGCAGTCCACAGTACTTTCAGCATTCTTCGCCAGCACCACAGATTACAAAGAGATAATAGTAAATAAATATAACTTATTAATTTAGCATCTGTAAATCTTCAGTATAGTATTTCTCCAATTTTTTTTTATTTTTGCATGATTTTTAATTGTTTATATTATATCTGCTTCACAGCCCATTTGAGACATCCAAAACAATGAGAGTATCAATAGCAAAATCATTTATCGTTAGGGGAAAAAAAAAAGAATTAAAAACACAACTGTGTTAGGGAAATGTCAAAATTCTTTAGTGAAAGAAACCTACAAAAATTGAGAGAATAAGATTTCTTTCTGAGTTTTGTAGAAACCAAGATAAAGACAGATATAAAATCTAATAATAGTTCTCATTGTCTATTAAAAAAGCAGGCCATTTAATCAGAAGAAATAAGGTTTTCCTTCAATGTAAACATCAAGAAGAATTTTTCATTAGGATTTTTGTACAAGGCAATTTGTGCAACAATTATAAAAACTTATAATTTTCTCCATATGGATAATATTAGATTGTTTTCAAATAATCACTTTTTTTTTTTTTACCCCTAACTTTTTATTGTGATTTGGGTGAAAGTTTATAGGGGGAATTCATTTTCCATTTAACAGTTCATGTATATTTTGTTTCATGGCATTAATTTAAATCCCCATAATATAGCAGCTCTATTCCCACCTCTTCCTGTGGTTATCTTTTCCCTGTGTCTTTGTTTCGTATGCATGCCTGTCTTCTGAGCTTTTGGCCTGTGCTAATGTTGTCCTTCTGGTCTTTCATGGTTGATTACTCTAAGGAGTGCAGCTCCCTGGTATAATTTTTCCACATAGATCTCTCTCCTATGGCTTAATTTTTAGGTGAACAACAGAGTTCAATTCCAGTCCCAAAGGGTGACTTAGTCTTAGGGGCTTCACCAACTTCTATCAGACCATTAAGATTGGTCTTTTTATGCTTTTGAGTTTTGTTCCATATTTTTTTCCCACTCTATTCAGGATCTCCAATTTTGATCCCTTTTCAAGACATTGAGTGCTGCTTTCACTTAGACGTGGCTCTATGTTAAGGCTACGGCCCAACGTAGGTGGGCATGGGGCTTGGGGCTAGTTTCGCTTGGGGGCGGCTCTATTTCAAGGCTGGGGCGTGAGGTAGGTAGGTGCAGAGTGGATAGGAACAACTAAGGGAGACGAACTTCTCTGTCAGTTTGTCACCCTGTGGTGGCTTACATGTTGCTATGAAGCTGAAGTCTATGACACCTGTGTTGCAAAATGCCAGCATGGTTACCCATGGTGGACAGGTTTCAGCAGAGCTTCTGGGCAAAGACAGACTCAGAAGAAGGAAG
>NW_006921803.1:4502341-4503012 GCF_000298275.1 Orycteropus afer afer
AAAGACCAATCTTAATGGTCTGATAGAAGTTGGTGAAGCCCCCAAGACTAAGTCACCCTTTGGGACTGGAATTGAACTCTGTTGTTCACCTAAAAGTAGTTAATACTACTATCATTCAAATATATGCACCAACCAACAAAACCAAAGATAAGGAAACTGAAGATTTCTTCCAACTTCTGCAATCTGGCATTGACCAAACATGCAACCAAGATGTGTTGATTATCACTGGTGACTTGAATGTAAAAGCTGGAAAAGAAGAAGAGTTATCAGCAGTTGGAAAATATGGCCTTGGTGATAGAAATAACACTGGAGATTGCATGATAGAATTTTTCAAGACCAATGACTTATTCATTGAAAATACCTCTTTCTGACAACATAAGAGACAGCTATACACGTGGCCTTCACCAGATGCAGTACACAGGAATCAGATTGACTATATATGTGGCAAAAGGCAATGGATAAGTTCAGTATCTTAAGCTAAAACAAGGCCAGGAGCTGATTGTGGAACAGACCATCAACTGCTCATATTCACATTCAAGCTGAAGTTGAAGACAATTAAAACAAGTCCATGAGAACCAAAATATCACCTTGGTAATATCCCTCCTGAATTTACAGACCATCTAAAGAATAGATCTGACATTGAACACAAATGACTGATAACCAGAGGAATC
>NW_006921803.1:4503512-4512682 GCF_000298275.1 Orycteropus afer afer
GGAAGAAGTCAAAGATGCACTGAAGGAATTGGTGAAAACAAGCCTCCAGGAATTGATGGAATACCCATTGAGATGTTTCAACAAATGGATGCCCCACTGGAGGTACTCACTTGGCTATGCCAAGAGATTTGGAAGACAGCTACCTGGCCAACTGACTGGAAGAGATCCAATTTATACCCATTCCAAAGAAAAGTGATTCCACAGAATGTGGAAATTATCGAACAATATCACTGATATCACATGCAAGTAAAATCTTATTGAAGATAATTCAAAAGCGATTGCAGCAGTATATTGACAGAGAGCTTCCAGAAATGCAAGCTGGATTCAGAAGAGGATGTAGAATGAGGGATATCATTGCTGATGTCAGATGGATCTTAGCTGAAAGCAAAGAATACTAGAAAGATGTTTACTTATGTTTTATTGACTATGCAAAAACATTTGATTGTGTGGATCATAACAATTTATGGATAACATTGAGAAGAATGAGAATTCCAGAACACTTGATTTTACTCATGAGGAACCTAACATAGATTAGGAGGCCGCCATTTGAACAGAACAAGGGGATACTGCATAGTTTAAAATCAGGAAGGGAGTGTGTCAGGGTTGTATCCTTTCACCATACTTATTCAATCTGTATGCTAAACAAATAATCCAAGAAGCTGGATTATATAAAGAAGAATGTGACATCAGGATTGGAGGAAGATTCATTAACAATCTGTGATATGCAGATGACACAACTTTGCTTGCTGAAAATGAGGATGACTTGAAGCACTTACTGATGAAAATTAAAGACTACAGTCTAAAGTATGGATTACATCTCAATATAAAGAAAACAAAAATCCTCACTACTGGTCCAATCAATAGGTTCACGACGGATGCAGAAAAGATTGACATTTTCAAGGAATTCATATTACTTGGCTCTACAATCAACACCAATGGAAGCAGCAGTCAAGACATCAGATGGCATATAGCATTGGGCAAATCTGCTGCAAAAGACCTCTTTCATGTGCTCAAGAGCAAAGACTTCTCCTTGAAGACTAAGGTGTGCCATGGTATTTTCAGTCACCTCACGTGTATGTGAGAGCTGGACAATGAATAAGGAAGACTGAAGAAGAGTTGATGGTTTTGAGTTGCAGTGTTGGAGAACAATGCTAAGAATAACATGAACTGCTAAAAGGATTAACAAATTTGTCCTGAAAGAAGTACAGCCAAAATGCTCCTTGAAAGTGAGAATAGCCAGACTTCGTCTCACCTATGTTAGTCATGTTGTCAGAAGGAACCATTCCCTGGAGAAGGATTTCATGTTTGGAAAAGTGGAGGGTCAATGAAAAAGGGTAAGATCCCTCAATGAGATGGATTGATACAGTGGCTGCAATGATGGGCTCAACTATAGCAAGGATCATGAGGCAGGCACAGGACCTGGCAGTGTTTCATTCTGCTGTGAATGGTATGGCTATAAGTTGGGGATGACACAATGGCACCTAACAACAGCAACAACAACCAAGAGGTTAACAGTGATTGATGGCACCATCTAGTTCTTCTGCTCTCAGATTCCTATAGGCTGAGGTTCCCAAGATCCACTAGTCCCTTGGACTAATTGTTTCAATGTATGTTTGATTTTCTTCACTCTTATTTGCTCTTGCATAGTTGCATTTTAGACAGTTGCTTGCAAGCTTTTAAGACCCCAGATGCTACTTACTAAAGTGAGATGAAGAACAATGTTTTGTCGAACTGAAGTTTTAGTGTATTTTTTCTGCCTTCTCAATACAATTTTTAACAGACAGCACTAACATCAATGAAAAATTATATGCAAATGATGATGGAAAAGAAATATAATTTATGGAGCACAAATTTTGTGCCAAGCTTTGTGCTAGGTGTTTTGCATAAACTTTGTATTTTTTTAAAAGAAAACTCTTGGGATTGGAGTTTGTTGGAATAGCAGTTCTCTATCCTTTAAATTCTACATCTTCTGAAATATAGGAATCAAATGGACATCAAAATACCAGATTTTTGTAGAATGAGGAGGATCCTTGAGTCCAACTTGAACCAAAGGACAATATGGCCTTTTTATGTTTCCCCTCTGACTCCATCTCACCTACCAAATCACAGTAACAGATCAACTGTAGCTGCCTCCTAGATCTTAGTTTCCTATCTCTTTGCTGAGTCCCTGGGTAGTGCAAATGGTTAACATGCTTGGCTGCTAACCAAAACAATGAAGGTTATAGTGCACACAGAGAAACTTCAGAAAAAATACCTACTTCCAAAAATTCAACCATTGAGAACCTATGGAGTACGGTTCTACTCTGACACACATTGAGTGAAAGTCACTCCATGTTGTAGTTGTTGTTGTTGTTATGTGCCGTCGAGTCGGACCCGACTCATAGCAACCCCTCCTTGGGTTTCTGAGTTGGTATCACTACAGAAGTAGATTTTCCAACCTTCCTTCCGAGGAGTAGCTGGTGGGTTTGAACCTCCAGCCTTCTGGTTAGCAGTCAAGTGCCTTAGGCACTACGCTACTCTACATGCACTGTAGAGGTTGATTTTGACCCTGTAAAGAGATGAAAATCTTCATACAAGGAGTAGGCCAAATCAAATGGAGAAAAAGGAAAAAGAGTTGATTTTTCGGATTGTTTTTTCTCCAGTTGAAAGAGTGAGAAAATCACTCACTCTCACTTCTCTGAAAATGGAGTAAGATGTAGAAAGAGAAAGCAGAAGTGTTGCCCTGGTATTTTTGCCCTATAAAGAGTGGGTGCTCTCTTTTCTCTGTGTAAATAGAAAGAATACCTAACATTATTATCTCTGTTGGAAACAAAGTGCATCAGAAAAGCAAATTGCCCAAATTGGTTTAAAATAAAACATATATTTGAGTCCAATGTCCATAATATAGAATATAGTGTACTAAAGCTCTTCCATTCTATAAACATTTTGGAGTATTTCTAGGTTCCAAACATGGGAATTAAGAGTTCAGCTAGAGGAAGGACAAAAGCAAAGCAAGAGCATATCTACATTTAATTAAATTTGGGGGAGCAGCACAGTAGGTGTCTTGGCAGTCAGGAGAGTCAAGCTCCAACTTCATGTATCATCATCTGTGTGATGTGACCCACCTGGAGCAAAACACTGAATTTCATGGTGACTCAATTTTCTCATATTTAAGATTATTTGGAAATGTCATCAAAAAATGAAGCAAATATTAATTTCTATTTTGCCTTGTCTTTTACTTTGATTGTCATTAGCTTTTGAATGTTTTTTAATGGCATGACATATTTGAAAATAGCCAAGGAAAATTATAGCCAAAAAAGCAAATACTTTGCTCCCTTTAGTGCCTAAGGCATTTAACTGCTAAAAAGAAGGCTGGTAGTTCAAACTCACCAGCCACTCCTCGGAAGGAAGACTGGGCAATCTACTTCCATAGAGATACTGCTTTGGAAACCCAAGAAGGGATCGTTGAGTCAGGACAGACTCAACGGCAGTGAGTTTGAGTTTTTAACCAATTAACTCTTTTTGTGTAAGCAGGGACAAATCATTATGTCAGTCACTCCCTTCTTCAACTCTTCAACTCCTTCTTCAAATTACAGACTCAGTCCTATCTGTCCATTAGGTAGTGCAAAAGGTTAACACACTTGGCTGCTAACTGAAAGTCTGGAGGTTCAAGTCTACTCAGAAGCACCTCAGAAGAAAGATCTGGCAATCTAGTGAAAAATCAGCTATTGAAAACCCTATGGAGTCCAGTACTACTCTTACACACATAGGATCTCCATGAGTAGGAATAGACTGCGTGTCAACTTGTTTGGTCCTTTTAGCCAATGATGACAGGTAGCCATTACTTAAGTAGGCTCAGAAACATCAGACAGAGGGGATTAAAAGCCTTGCCTCTCTATGCTTCATTTCTAATATGACTGAAATTATTAAACTAAAAAGCCTTGCTGACAATAGAAACCTACTCAGACACTCACTGAAGTCAGCCCAGGCTCTAAATCTGCCTGGATCTCATTCTGTTCTGTCTTTACCCCATAAGAGAGACTAAAACAAACAAACAAAACCTATGCTCCTAGTTCTCCAGGATCCTTCTCCTGTGGACTATGACATATGAGATAATAGTAACTTAATGTTAAGAATTAGCAGCAGATAACTTCACCTTCTGATATCCTTCGTACATTTGACTCCTTTGTATATTATCACTAGCCTGAAGCAAGCCTCCCTTTCCATGACTACCCACCCCTTCACCACCTTGGCCTCATGTCCTATATACCAAAGCTGTAAGGGAGCTTTGTTATTTACTCCAGCCCAGATCATTCATTGACCTACTTCCTGTCCTTCCCCACTGGCCTGCTACCATATCCCAGCACACCCTACAACAGAACACACTGACTTTATGGCAACTTGATGCTTTGAGTTTTATGTCCCTCACCTATATAATAAAAAAAAAAAAAAGGCAGAATAACTGAAAACAAAAATCTCTTAAACTGAAATCCATTCAAAACAATGAATGATATATCTAATAAATGACTCCAAATATTGCTTTAGATTTTGTAATTTTCTTCTTCAAAGCTACTTACTTTCTCTCCATTATTATAAAATCTTAGAGATGAGTCTTCATTTTATTCATCTTTATACCCTGCCTTTATGCTTCTTTCTCTAATATCAGTATTTCTCCAAATGGATATATTAATGCCTTGCATCTAAGAAACATTCAATAAAAATTTATCCAATTAAATTGAAGGGATTTTCCTTAGCCAGGGAAATTATACAATAATGCTTTGAAGAAAAAGGAAGAAGTCTATTGAAATAATATAGGACTAGGATAATAGTAATAGAGGGGAAGAAAATGGTCAAATTTTGGGGATTTTTTAAATCAAAATACAACACAATTTTCTGAGAAATTAGAGATAAGGTACAAGAGTATGATGAGTGCTGAATGTTCCCCAAATATATCTATTCGCAATTTTTCACTGAACATGATAAAATTATACTTTCTGTTCCCCCGTGAGCATATGAAACTATGTTTTTGATTCTGGCCTCTCTAGCTGAGTGTTTAATTGTTGGTAATCCTGACCTGCCCCCTTGCCTTTTTTCCTTCAGTTGGCATTGAGATCAACAAGGTTGGAGATGGTGACTCCTTTACTAAATTAGAAAAGTCTCCAGCTGACTCATGATTAATGTGTAGTATGTCAGAGGGAGAAAGAAAGTTCTTCCTTGTATTAAAGCACTGATATTTGAAAATTGATGCTTACCACAGAATTACCTAGCCTTCCTTACTTCTAAAACTTTGTTGCTAGAAGTTCAGTGCTCCTCTAACAAAACCTAAGAAGTGTGACATTGGTTACAACTGGATGGTATGTGAAAAGAAAAGAGTGTGTTGCAAATTAGAAGGTTCGTGATCTATGTTATGCCAAGTTATACAATTTGGTAAAAAAAAAAAAAAAAAAAATCACCTATGATAATTTGAAAAGCAGAAAATGTATCCAATGGATCTATTGTTCTACAGGAAAAAATAGAACATTAATAGCATGCACTTGCTACTATTGCTGCATTTCACAAGGTATAAAAAAGATATGAAAAACCGATCTGTATAGTCTTATACAAGAACAATAGAAACAGAAAATAAATTGAAAAATTATAAGAAGGAATAAAAAGGATTAGAGCAGGTCCATAAGTTGGGCATTTATAGGACTGGAAGTAGTAACAGTAAAAAAAAAAAAAAAAAAATATACACACACACATATATACATATAAAATACATTGTACCTTGGGGAGTTCTGGTGGCATAGTGCCTAAGGCACTTGACTGCTAACCAGAAGGCTGGAGGTTCAAACTTACCAGTCACTCCTCGGTAGGAAGATTGGGCAATCTACTTCCATAGTGATATCACCTTGGAAAGCCAAGGAGGGGTTGCTGAGTCAGATCCGACTCAATGGCAGTGAGTTTGCAGTTGTTGTTGTTGTTGTTGTTGTTTATAATAGGTTGAGTGACAAAGGGCAATTAAACCTCAGCCTGAGACAATGATCAAACAAGAGACTAATCATCACAGCTGTTGTTTAAATATCTGAATTAATTACAAGTTGAATTAATTATGGTGGTATCCAGGAAATCCTAACAGTGATGCAAATTGACCCTAGGAAAAGATATTAAAGAATCGTTCTCCCACCAAAGCCTCTTTGGCTCAAGATACCAGCAATTAATTTGAGAAATAAAAATTTCCAAAATTTGGATATTACCTGAAGAATTATATGTTTGGTTATCAGCACATGTTTCTGACTGTAATTAAATAAATAAATATATATATTTTTGTGTGGGTTTTTATGGGGGGAAAAAAAGAAAACAACACCACCCCTCAAAAAAAAATAATTATCAGTTTCAACTAAAAGAGACTATAATTTCTTTAAAACAATCCATGTGAGGAACATCCAAGGTGGCAGACTAGGCGAGTATACAATTCAAATCTACAACAAAGACTTGAGAAACTAAGTGAAATGGATACAAATGACAATACTGAAACCCAAAGCCTGAAAGGAAAGGAAAAAGAAATAAATCAAATACCAATTAGAGAAAGAGACTGAATGAAAATAGTAAACAATGTGGCATATGAAGCAGTGACCTGCAAACTGGAAAAGCATGGCCATTTTGAATTATTGCAAGGAGCGTTCTGATGGTTCTCCCCTTCTTTTTTCCTTGTCTTCTTTTCTTTTCTTTCATCCTAACCCCGCCCCTTCTTTTAAAAAAAAATTGATTCCATAAAACAGGTGCCCAAAACCTGCTGCCACCAAGCACCTCCACCCCTCCAGCATCAGGAATGCATGCTTCCACAGAGCAAGCACTGCATTCCTACCAGTCATATTTCATGTCAAGTGTTTTCAGCAATAATATGCTCCCTCCATGTTTTCTTCTGAGTTCTTCCCTCTTCTCACCTTTCTTTTCTTTTTTTCTTTCTTTCTTTTCTTCCTTTCTACCCCTTAGTTTTATTATTATTACTATTATTATTATTATTACTATTATTACTATTATTATTATTATTGATCCCAGGAATCAGGTGCTTCTCTCCAACCACCTCAGTAGTCAGCTGTGTCTGCCCACACCTCTCCATGAACAGTGGTGCATGTTCCCACTGTGTGAGCTCCTCATTCCTGTTACAGTTGTTTCTGGTAGCTAATGCTTATACCAGTATTGTGCTACTTTTCTTTTCTTGTCTTTTTCTATTTTTCTTTCTTCTTACCTCTACCCTCTTCTCCCACTTTTTTTCTCTTTTTCTTTCTTTTCTTCCTAATTCCATCTGCTTTTTCTATTTTCTCTTTCTTTTATTATTATTTTTTTTTTGATCCTGCAGGTTGGTGCCCTGCTTCCTGCAACCTCGGCATTCAATCACACTAGCCCCTGCCCCTCCACATTCATTGATGCTAGCTCCCATAAAGTGAGTGCAACATTTCCTCCACAGCCATGTTTACCAGCTAGTGCTTGTACCGATACTGTGCCACTTTTTTTTTTTTTTCTTTTCTTTCCTGTTTCTCTTTTTTGTTTCTTCTTAGGTCTTTCCTTCCAATTTCCTTGTTTGTTTGTTTTTCCTTCTCTTTTTTCTTTCTTCCTTTTCCACCTCCCCCTTTTTATTCCTTTTGTTTTCTTTTTCACCAGCTGTACAGAACCAGCAAATCTACCCAGCCATAAACACCACATCTGCAGTTGCATCCACAGGGCAAGTGCCACTACTTGCTCCAGCACCACTAAATCAATGTCAGACACCCAGCCTGCCCTCAGTGGCTCTATACAACCAGTGGTCAGAGACTTATGACCATGCTCCCACCGCTACTAAATCCACCCAGAGACAAGTGGTGAGACCCAGTGCTGCAAAACTAGCAACCATGGTAGCACATCTGCCCTGTTGCCCAGACATATTAACACAAAACAGTACAAGACACACACAAAAAAAGAGTGAAACAAGCCAACATATAATCAATAAAGAAACACAGTAACACCAGTGTCTAAGAGACTACAGACAACTTCAAAGCACACACACACACACACAAAATAAGGGACAAGATGGCTCATGCATATGACCAACATAAAGGAGCAGAAAATCTTCCAGTGGAAGAATTGCTATTGAACTACTTGATAAGGAATCCAAAAAAAATTAATTTGGATACCTTCAACAAATCAAGAGAAAGATCAAGGAAACCAGAGACAAAATCAAGGGAAAATTAAAGGAAAAACTCAAGAAGAATTCAGGAAAACAATTTAAGAACAAATTGACAACATAAATGAAAAATTAGAAACCACACAAAAACAGCAAATAGAAAACTAAAAAATTAATATTATTATTTCATAAATAAATAATGCCTTGGAAGAGAAAAGGTATATAATTTAATCAATGGAAGACAGAATTAGCAAAATTGGAAATAAATCTCTTAGTATCAATCTGTTATAGGAATAATCAGAAAAATAATGAAAAAAATGAGGACTAAGTATTGTATGGGATACCATCAAGGGGAATAATTTACATGTGATCAGAATTCCAGAACAAGAAGAAACAAAAAGCACCAAGAAAATTTTTAAAAATTTGTTGGAATAAAACTTCCCTAGTGTAATGAAAGATAATAAGATATGCATTCAAGAAGCTCAATAAACCCCAAACAGGATAGACTACCAAAAAAAAAAAAAAGTTATATAATAATCAAATTTTTTAAAACCAAAGACAAAGAAAGAATCTTGAAACTGGCTCAGGAAAAATGAAAAGTTATCTATAAAGGAAAACCAATAAGACTAAGCTCTAATTTTTTGACAGAATCCAGATAGACAAGAGGTCAATCAGATGATATATATATAAAAAACCCTGAAAGAAAAAAAAAATTGCCAACCAAGAATTATGTATCAGGCTAAATTGTCTCTCAAATATGATGAAGAAATTAGAACAGTTCTATATAGAAGTATCAAAAATAAGATAAACCTACAAGACTGAAAATAGAAAAAAGAGACATCAATTTATAAAAACAGTGATAACTACACTCATGAACATAGATGTAAAAATCTTTAACAAAATCCTGGCCAACAGAATCCAACAACATATCAAAAAATTAATACATCCTGACCAAGTGGGATTCATACCAGGTTTACAAGAGTGATTCAACATCAGAAAATCAATCAATGTAATCCACTACATAAACAAAACAAAGGAAAAAACCATA
>NW_006921803.1:4515165-4517161 GCF_000298275.1 Orycteropus afer afer
AAAGCAAAAAAAAAAGGGGGGCATTTAGAAGCAATCAGCCATAGGTCATGATGGACCTCGAGACCAGAAGAACTAGATGGTGCCCAGCTACCAATGCCAATCACTCAGGAAAGGATCAAATATGGAGATCCCGGATAGAGCGGGAGGGAAAATGTGGAACAAAATCCAAAAACTCAATAATGACTAGAATTACTGGTCAGATGAAATCTGGCGAGACTCCCAATACTGTGGCCCTAGAATACATTCGGTGCCTGGAATAAAAATCACCCCCAGGGGCAGGCTCTCAGCCCAATAGTTAGCAAGATGTACATGCAGACCACTCAACCCAAGATGACACACCCACATACTCTATGGCAATACATCCCTTAGAGCAATAGACCAAGGGACACCAGAGGACCAACATTTAAATTGAGGAAATGGAGGACAAACAGGAGTGCATAAATATGAGGGGCACAGTGGGAGGGTTACAGGGTAGGGAGGGGAGGGGACTGGATTAGGGTTGGACATGGCGAATGTGGAATGAATGAAACTAAAGGTACACATTATGTTGAATGTAAAACAAGCTCTTAAAATAAAAAATTTAAAAAAAAAGAAAACAGTGATAACTACAAAGGAAAATGAGGGACTAAATGATGTAGTTTCAGAATTTCCAAGTGGAGAAAAGTCAAGACAATATCAGGATGGAATAGATTGTTTTCAACTTTGGAACAGAATAAATTGCAGAATACTCTCAAAGAAAATTAACAAACCCTCTCATGAAAATAAAAATTAAAAAAGAGAAAATTATAAAGACTCGGTAAACACTACAACAACAGAAATGAAGAAAGGATTAAAAAAAATCTGTAAGCAAAATGAATTCAGCACAGAAAGTGCGCGTGAGACAAAAAGAGCATTAACACCACGCACACACACACACACACACACAAGAACTGTAAAATGACAACAGTTAATTCACACCTATCAATATTTACATTAAATGTAAATGGATTAAATGTACAGTCAACAGACAGAGTGTTGTTGTTGTTAGGTTTCATTAAGTAACTCATACCAACCTTACATACAACAGAATGAAACACTGCTGGTCCTGCACCATACTCATGATCCTTGCTACACCTGAGCCCATCGTTGCAGCCAGTGTCTCAATCCATCTTGTTGAGGGACTTCCCCTTTTTCATTGACCCACTACTTTACCTAGCATGATATCCTTCTCCAGGGAATGGTTCCTTCTGACAACATGACCAAAGTAGGTGAGTTGAAGTCTGCCCATTCTTACTTCCAGCTGCACTTTTCCAGGATAGATTTGTTAGTTCTTTTAGCAGTCCATAGTACTCTCAGCATTCTTTGCCAACATCACAACTCAAAAGCATCAACTCTTCTTCAGTCTTCCTTATTCATTGTCCAGCTCTCATATGTATATGAGGTGATTGAAAATACAGATTTTCCCAATGCAATATGTTGCCTGATGTCTTGACTGCTGCTTCCATTGGTGTTGATTGTAGAACCAAGTAATATGAAGTACTTGACAACTTCAAACTTTTCTCTATTTATCGTGATGCTGCTTATTAGTCCAGTTGTAAGGATTTTTGTTTTCTTTATATTGAGGTGTAATCCATACTGCAGAGTGTAGTCTTCAATCTTCATCAGTAAGTTCTTCAAGTTATCCTCACTTTCAGCAAGGAGAGTTGTGTCATATGCATATTCCAAGTTGAGTCTTCTTCCAATCTTGATGCCACGTTCTTCATATAATCCAGTTTCTCGGATTATTTGCTCAGTATACAAATTGAATAAGTATGGTGAAAGGACACAATCCTGACACACTCCCTTCTTGATTTTTAAACCATGCAGTATCCCCTTGTTCTGTTCAAATGCCAAACTCCTGATCTATGTACAGGTTCCTCATGAGTAAAACTAATGCTCTGGAATTCCCATTCTTCTTAATGTTATCCATAAATTGTTATGATCCACACAATTGAATGCCTTTGAAGTCAATAAAACA
>NW_006921803.1:4517506-4521235 GCF_000298275.1 Orycteropus afer afer
GCCGAGTGAGTGTCTCCAGCATGGCTTCCGTTTGATGAAAGATCTCAATGGGTATTCCATCAATTCCTGGAACCTTGTATTTTGCCAAATGCTTCAGCACAACTTTGTCTTCTTCCTTTGCTATCATTTGTTCTTGATCATATGCCACCTCTTGAAATGGATGAACATCAACCAATTCTTTCTGGTACTGTGACTCTGTGTATTCCTCACTTCTTCTTTTGATGTTTTCTGCATTATTTAATATTTTTCCCATAGAATCTTTCAATATTGCAACTTGAGGCTGAAATTTTTTCCTCAGTTCTTTCAGCTTAAGAAATGCTGAACATGTTCTTCCTTTTTGGTTTTCTAACTCCAGGTCTTTGCACATTTCATCATAGTAATTGGCTTGTCTTATCAAGCTGCTCTTTGAAATCTTCTGTTCAGCTCTTTTATCTTGTGATTTCTTACATTTGTTTTAGCTGCTCTCCATTCTAGGACAACTTCCAGAGTCTCTTCTGATATCCATTTTGGACTTTTCTTCCTTTCCTGTCTTTTTAATGAGCTCTTGTTCTCTGCATGGATAATGTTCTTAATGTCATCCCACAATTCTTCTGGTATTCAGTCATTGGTATTCAATGCCATAAATCTATTCTTTATATGGTCTCTAAATTCAAGAGGGATATAACCAAAGTCATATTTTGGCTCTTGTGGACTTCTTTTAATTGTCTTCACCTTCAAGTTGAACTAGCATATGAGCAGTTGATGATCTGTTGCACAATCGGCTCCTGGCTTTGTTTTGGCTGAAGATATTGAGCTTCTCCATTGCCTCTTGCCATAGATGTAGTCAATCTGATTCCTGTGTCCTCCATTTGGCAAAGTCCACATGCACAGCCACTGTCTGTGTTGTTGAAAAAATGTATTTTCAATGAATAAGCCATTGGTCTTGCAAAATTCTTTCATGCGACCTCCAGTGTTACTTCTATCACCAAAGCCATATTTTCCAAATACCAGTGATTCTTCTTTGTTTCTAACTTTTGCATTCCAGTCACCAGTGATAATCAACACAAATGTTGGTAACAATCTTCAATTTCCTCATCTTTGGTTTTGGTGGTGGGTGAGTATATTTGAATAATAGTAGTATTAACTGGTCTTCCTTGTAGGTATGTGGATATTATTCTATCACTGACAGCATTGTACTTCAGGACAGATCTTGAAACATTCTTTGTGATGATGAATGCCACATCATTCCTCTTCAATCTATATCATTCCTGGCATGGTAGAACATATGGTTATGTGATTCAAAATGGCCAAAACCATCCTTTTCAGCTCACTAATGCCTAGATATCAATCGTTATGCATTCCATTTCATTTTTGACAACTTACAATTTTTTTTTAATTCATCCTTCATACATTCCATGTTCTGATCATTAATACATGTTTGCAGCTATTTCTACTCATGTTGAGCCATGCCATATCAGCAAGTGGAGGTCCCTATAGCTTTACTCCATCCATATCATTAAGGTTAGCTCTATTCTGAGTAGACAACTCTTCCCCAGTCATATTTTGAGTGCCTTCTGATTTGAGAGGCTCATCTTCCAACATTATATAGAACAATGTTTCAGGGCTATTCATAAAGTTTTTCAGTAATATATTGGACAGTGTTTCACTGCTATTCATAAAGTTTCCATTGACCAATTCTTTGAGAAGTGGATGGATTCTTCTTTCTTCCAAGTCTCTCCTAGTCTGGAAGCTCCTCTGAAACCTTTCTTCCATGGGTAACCCTGCTGGCATTTGCAAAACTAGTGGTATGGCCTCCAGCCTTATAGAAACATGCAAGCCACCACAGGATGACAAACTGACAGATAAGTTCATTTCCATTGTTGCTCCAAACCACTCCACTCACTTCCTGGCCTCGCTTAAAGCTGCTCCAAACCTCGCACCCAGTTCTTCCTCTTGCATACTCCTTAAAGCCTCTTCCAAAAGTCCCTGGTTCCTGGCTCTATTTTCAGGCTACCCCTTAAAGCCACTTCCAAAAGCAGACAGAGAGTAGGATAAGAAAATATAACTCATCAATATGCTGTCTACATGAGGCACACCTTATATACAAAGACAAAAATAAGCTGAAAATCAAAGGATGAAAAAAAACTATATCAAGCAAATAGCAATCAAAAGAAGATCAGGAGTGGAAATATTAATTTCTGATAAAATAAACTTCAAGGCAAAATCAGCATAAGGAAATAAAAGGCATTATATAATGATTAAAGGATCAGTCTAGCAAGAGGGTATAATATATCTATGCATCCAATGAAAGAGTCCCAAAATGTAAAAAAGCAAGTATTTACAAAATTGAAAAGGGAAATTGACAACTCCACAATAGCATGATACTTTAGCACACCTTTTTTGATAAAGGACAGAACAACTAGAAAGAAACTCAGCAAAAATACAGAAGAACTAAACAACACAATCAGTCAACTGGACCTCATAGATAACACACCCACTCAGCACAATATACATTATTTTTCAGTGCACATGGAACATTCTCCAGAATAGGTCATATGTTAGACCATAAAAAATACTTTAATGATTTTAAAACATCAAAACAACACAAAGCATCTTCTTGGATCACAACTCTATAAAATTAGAAATCAATATTAGCAATATCAGGGGAAATATTCAAATACATGGAAACTGAATAACAACCTGCTTAAAAACCACTAGGTATTAGAAGAAATACAATATGAAACTTTAAAAAACTCCCTAAAAACAAACAATAATAAAAATAAAATGTAACAAAACTTTTGGGAAACAGCCAAAGCAGTGTTCAGAGCTCAATTTATAGTAATAGACACACACATCAAAAAAGAAGAAAGAAGCAAAATCAATATTTTAACCCCAAAATTCCAACATCTAGAAAAAGAGTATCAAAAAAGCCTATTGTCTCCAGAAGAAAGAAAATAATGAAGTTTAGAGCAGAATTGTGTTAAACTGTGGTCAATGTCATGAGACAAAGTACATGTACACTGCTATATGGAAAGTGAATTTGCTCTGTAAATCTTCACCCAAATCACAATAATAAAAAAGAAAAGAAAAGAAAAGAAAAAAAAAAGTTTAGAGCAGAAAATTAAAAAAAGGAAGAAATGAGAAGAATAGACAAGATTAGGGAGCTCTGGTAAGATAGGCAGACAAACTACATAGACTTTCTTCAACAAAGTAAAGGGGAACCAATTAACACAGATACAGAAGATAATCCTGGAGCCCTGAGCCTTGAAAGGAAGGATACAGAAGTGGACTAATCCCCAACTAGTAGAAGAACCTGCATGAAAACACTAGAAATGGAGACATACAGAGCTGTGGTCTGTCAGTGATCCTGAAGATATGGACAGCTTGACTATTGACAAGTGGTGTAAGGACTGAAGAATGAACCTAAAAATCAACCCAGCTAGCAAGGGCCTGAAAAAAAGACTGCACTGGTGGCAGGAGAATAAAAGGTGAAGCAACAAAGAGGGAGATGTGGGTGAGCAGTGGATTTTTGCCTATCTGGAGGGCTCAATCATTCTGAATATTTACAAGCAGTTCAACCATTTTGGATATTTAAAGCAACAGCATTCTCTCAGATTCCAGAGACCTAAGAATAGTCTCCACTTGCTGGGAACTGCAAGGACATTCCAGACACAAACAACAGGAAGGTGTGATATTCCCCTTATAATTCTTATACCCTTCACACTCTCATTGAGCAGAGAAGTGGCCATC
>NW_006921803.1:4526400-4540749 GCF_000298275.1 Orycteropus afer afer
TATGCTATCAGAGCTCCTATGTCCATAGATAGGAAGACTTAAACATTGCCAGAATGTCAATAGTACCCAATGCAATCTACAGATGTAATGCAATCCCAACCTAGTTTCTATTATCATTCTTTAGAGAAATGGAAAAATTTATCATCAACTTTATATGGACGAGATGTTGGATAAGCAAAACCCTACTAAAGAAGAAAAACAAGGTAGGAGGCCTCATTCTCCCTATTCTCAAACCTATCAAACAGCTACAATAGTCAAAGCAGCCTACTATTGATATAATGACACAAACATAGACCAATGGAAGAGAATTGAGAACTCAGAAGTAAGTCCATCCACCAATAGACAGCTGATCTGTCACAAAGATCTTGCATTCTATGGGGAAGAGATAGTCTCTTTCACAAATAGTGCTGGCAAAACTGGATATCCATTTGCAGAAAAATGAAACAGGATCAATATCTGTCACCATATACAAAAGCTAACTCAAGGTGGATCAAAGACCTAAATGTAACATAAAACTATAAATATCATCAAAGAAAATAGGGAAAAATTTAGGGTTCCTAACACATGGCATAAGTACACTATCAAACATAATTAAAAATGTACAAACAGCAGAAGACAAACCAGACAACTGAGGCATCCCAAAAATTAAACATAGATGCACATGAAAAGACTTAACTAAAAGAATAAAAAGAGAATCTCCAGATTGGTAAAAAAAAAAAAAAAAAAATGGCAATGGCATATTGGACAAGGGACTAATGTCTAAAATTTATAGAAAACTTCAAAACCTCAATAACTAAAAGACAAATGATCCAGTTGAAAATGGACAGAGCACACGAACAGATACTTGACCAAAGAGGACTTCACATGACCAACAAACACATGAAGAAATGTTCACAATCGTTAGCCATTAGAAAGAAGAAAATCAAACAATAAAGAGATATCATCTCACCCCAGAATTAATAGCAAAGTTCAAGAAAAAAAATAACAAATCCTGGCAAGTGTATGGCGAGACCTCATACACTGCTGATACCAAAAACCAAACTCACTGCCGTTGAGTCAGATCTGACTCATAGCGACCTCTCCTTGGATTTCTGAGGCAGTATCTCTATGGAAGTAGATTGTCCAATCTTCCTTCTGAGGAGTGGCTGGTGGGTTTGAACCGCCAGCCTTCTGGTCCACAGTCAAATGCTTTAGATACTACGTCAATTGTGAAATCATGGTGGAAAATGGTATGGCTCTTCCTTAAAAAATTAGAAATAGAAATACCATAAACCAAACCAAAACCATTGCTGTTGAGTAGATTCCAACTCCTAGTGGCTCTAAAGGACAGAGTAGAACTATCCCATAGAGTTTCCAAGGCAATAAATCTTTACGGAAGCAGACTATCACATCTCTCTCCCACGGAACGGCCGGTGGATTCAAATTAATGCCTTTCTGCTTAGCAGCTGAGCCCTTTACCACTGTGCCACCAAGGCTCCTTTATGGTTCAACGGTCCCACTACTATGGATATATCCTACAAAAATAAGAGACGTGACACGAACAGATATATATATACATTCATGTTCAGCAGAGCATTATTCACAATAGAAAAAAGATGGAAACAACCTAAGTGCTCATTAAGGAAAGAATGAATAAACAAACTATGGTACATACACACAATGGAATACTATACAAAGTTACCAAAAACCAACCAAACACTGCTGATGAGGTGATCCCAACTCATAGTGACCCCTCCTTGGGTTTCCGAGGAGGTATCCCTATGAAAGTAGATGGCCCAATCTTCCTTCTGAGGAGTGGCTGGTGGGTTTGAACTGCCAGCCTTCTGGCTAACAGTCAAATGCTTTAGGCACTATGCCACCAGAGCTTCCCTAAGTTAAAGAATAATTAATCTGTGAAACATCTCATGACATGGATGAACCTAGGACACTATATTGAGTAAAATTAATCAATCACAAAAAGACAAATATTGTATGAGACCACTACTGTAAAAGTCAAGAAAAGGTTTACACACAGTAATAAATATTATTTGAAAGTTACCATGGGTAGGAAGGAAAGGAAGTGTAAATTCCTAACTAGAGGGTCACTAACTAGTGGATAGACATGCACAGTAACTTGGGTGATGGGAAAGGCAATATACAGGTAGTTATACATAAAGGCAATATAGAGGTGGTTAGTACAAAATGATCGAGGCAAAAGAAGACACAGAGTAGAACAAGAGTTAAAGGCAAAAAACATAAATACTAATATATACACAATCCTGCAATAACGGTAATAAGAATAATCTATGAATGGATACATAAATAGATACCCAAGCTGAGTAGGTATAGGAAGTGTATGAGATTATACCCAAAAAAATATATAGGTGTGACAGAGGATATTTCTACGTATGTATCTATATGTGCTACAAATATGTCCAGGAATATAATAGAGCATACAGGAAGCAAAGTTATGAAAATTTCTTAGACATAACCAACACCTTGAGTGAATCAATCTCTGGGCCTGGGAGCTTAGAACCATACTTTCATGGTACACAAATTTCAATTGGTATAACATAGTTCATAAAGGTGTTATTCTACATCCTACTTTAGTTGGTAGCAACTGGGGTCTTAAGAGCTTGTGAGTAGCCATATAAGGTGCAACCACTGGTCTTTCTCTGTCTGGAGCAAAGAAGAGTGAAGAAAATCACAGATTCAGGAAACAGTTCAAAGCCTCCATGACCATGATACCTAAAGAAATAGATGGTGCCTGGCTATCACTGCTGACTACTCTGAGAGGGAGTACAATAGGAGTTCCTGGATAGAGTTGGATAAAAATGTGGAACAAAACTCAAAATCATAAATAAATAAATAAAACAGGATTACTAGTCTGACAGACACTAGTGGAACCCTGTGCACTACGGCCTTTAGACACACTTCAAGACTGGAACCAAACTCACCCCTGTGACTCAACTTTCAGCCAAAAATAAATATAAGGCCAACAATAAATCAGGGAGGTACACACTCCTTAACTACATGAAATCAAAAGGGCAGCATTTGCCCAGGGATAAATCTCAGAAGCAAGGAAGGCATAAGAAAGAAGGAGGATTAGAAACGGTAAACACAGGGAGGAGGCAGGAAGAGTGCTGTTACATTGTGGGGATTATAGTCAATGTCACAAAATAAAATGTGTATGAACTGTTGAATGGAAAACCAATTTGGTCTGTGAACTTTCACCCAAATCACAATAAAAAGTTAAGAAATAAAAATACAGAAAATAACCTATATGCCCCTAAACTTCTAGGGCAGAAAGCAGGCTAAGAAACCTCTTACCACCAATGAGACCATATTCTCCATTGCCCATTCAAATGTGGTTAAGAAGAATAAAAAGAAAGAAGAAACACCATGGGCATGGAGCCTAGACTCTTAAAAAAAAAAAAAAAATGAGCTTGGAACTCTAGGGCACTAAACAACATTCTTCACACCTTCAGTGGTGGTTGTTGTTGTTCTTGTTGGGTGCAGTAGTGTCCATTCAGACTCATAGTGACCCTATGTGACAGAGTAGAACAGTCTTAAAGAGTTTTCTTGGCTGTAATCCTCATGAAAGCAGATCAACAGGTCTTTCTCTTGCAGAGTCACTGGATGTGTCCAAACTATAAACCTTTTGGTTAGCAGTCCAGCACTTATTTCATTCTGTATCCAGTGCTTCTTACACCTAGAGCTGTTATGTATGCTATACCATCAATTCAGACTCATAGAGAGCCTGTATGACAAAGTAGAAGTGCACCATAGGGTTTCCTAGGCTGTAATCTATATGGGAACAGACTACCAGGTCTTTCTCCTGGGGAGTGACTTGTTGGGTTCAAACCTGAAACTTTTCAGTTAGTGGCTGAGCACTTATTTTTGGCCCCTTACACCTAGGATAGGAGGTCCTAAAAGTTTTGCTCAGTGGGATTTTATACAATCAGCACAGTTATAAATTGCTGTGTCTCCCAATCTTTACCTTTCTGAGTGGTGATATTTACTGTGATTTCTTCATTTTCTTCTTCATTTTCACTATTTACTGCTATGGGCATTTACCAAAAACCAAACTCAGCTGCTATCGAATTGATTCTGACTCATAGCAACCCTCTTTGGGTTTCCAAGGCAGTAAATCTTTACAGAAGCAGATTGCCCAGTCTTCCTTCCACGGAGTGGCTGGTGGGTTTGAACCATCAGTCTTCTGGTTAGCAGTCAAATGCCTTCAGCACTACGCCACCAGGTGTTTAGAGGCTCATAAAAATGTGAGCTTCCTTGATGCTTAAATAGCCTGAGAGATTAATCAGAGGCACTGAACACTGGCTGACACTGAAGGACACCTGTGCCTCCAAATCTTTTCTTCCTAGTTTACAAGACCTTTGATCAAGAGGAGATATATTCAAACTTACTTTAGAGTCTACCATGCATCACCTGGTAAACCTGGACTTTGAGCTTAAAGGAGTGATTGAATGATGCTTTTCAGTTGACTTTCTTGAAGAGAAAGTAAGGAATTTCATGTGCAGAATAGAAAGTGAACCAAACTTGGTGGCAAGAAGAGTATCTGTGTTAGTCATCTGTTGTATATCCAAATTTGTCCAATTTTTCTCACTTCCAGGTCATGGTATGCTTCACTTCCCAGTTTCCTTAGTAACAGGTTGATTGGGGGGGAGGCATGATAAATTCTGACTAATGAGTGTGAGTGGAAGTAATGTATGTCATTATACAGCTAGAATTTAATCACCAGAGTAAGACCCTCCAGAACCCAACTTAATCAATTGCTGTTGAGTTATTCCAACTCACAGCGACCCTGTAACTATCTGATAGTTCCCAAGGCTGTAATCTTTACAGAAAGAGACCGCCACCTCTCTCTCCCACTGAGCAGTTTATGGATTCAATCCACTGGCCTTTCTATTAGCAGCTGAGCACTTAACCACTGTGCCACTAGGACTCCTTAGACTCTCCTGAACTTGCTTTATTCCCGCTGGCATGGGGACTAGCAATTTTCAAGAAGGTGGCTACTGCATCATTCTGTATCACTGAGTAATTATAATGACAGAGTCCTCCACTTCCACAGTGGAAAGGTAATATAAGTAAGAAATAAATGTTAGTTACTTAAGCAACTAAGATTGAGGGTCATTTATTCTAACAGCATAAACATGCCTATTCTGTTCCAAGCAAGGGACATTTCCATCTCAGTATTTGTTCACATAAATAATTTGTTTTTACTGTGACTGTGGCAAAATTATGTTTATTAACTTTTTTTTTAATTGCTGTTAGTAGGTAGTATGATGGATTAAGTACAAGATTAATGGAAGACCTTAACAGATTCCTCTTATTTTTAATTTTTATTGAAATTATTTTATAAGTTCTTTACTGAGCATTTCTTTCCTTAAAAAAAAAAAAGAAAAAGAAAATGAAATGATTAAGTGAGCATGACTCAACACTACTGCCAAATGTTAACCAGACAAGTATATGTTTGCTTTATTCTAAAAGAAACTTTCTTTCCAGTTTATTGAACATTAGAGTATTTCCTTCTGGAAAACTCATAAGCTTAGACAGACATGTAATCTGTTTTACTTCTACAATATTACTTGCCAATGTTTAAAACATAATGAAAAACTCTAGTGAAATTAAAGAAAGATCAACATAACCATAAACTATAGATAATTCTTGGAATTTGGATCATATATTTATTTTAATAAATATCATTACTGAGAAAGAAATAGATGAACTACAAAGACTAAAACACTTTGGGGCAGCCAAAATTATCTGAGTCTCTTAAAAACAATGTCGCCTAACATTATTTCTTTCATGCTAGTGGAAAATGACAGTTTCTTCTCATTCCCCAGGGCCTATTTCAAATTCTATGTCAGAGATCTAACTTCTAAAACCTAAATCATCCTTGATCCAGAAGCCAATGGCTTGGGTGAAAACAATCAGCTTTTCTTATCAATCTATTTTCAGGCAAAAAGATAAGCACTTAATGGATTTTTTTTTCTGTTCACCTTTCATTGAGCCAATATGGTAGTTTATATGAGGCTTTATATAAAACCAAAGATCTTTTAATTATTTGGATTTCTAACTGACTATTGTCAAATGGTCAGAGACAAAGAATCATTCAATTCAGTCAGCTAAAACATTTTTTGCATATAGGCAAAAAATATCCAGTGATATCAGATTACTCATTAATATATTACAAACAGAGCAATTAGGCCTTACCTCTCTTTGTTTTCATAGACCTACAACCTCAGTTCTAGAACTGAGAAATCTTTTTTATATATACTTTATGGAAGCTATTTTACCATATTTTTTTTTCTTATAAAATACAACAATTTTATAAATGAGATGTGAAAAATCCATCCTTTTCAATCCTCTAATACCAGGCCCTTACTCCTAAGGATATGCTAATTAATGTAATTGTTTGAAAAAGGACAATAATAATGAGCTAAATAGTCAAGACTTTGTAAAATTAATCTATGTCCCTTTCTTCCTCTGTCAAATGGGTATAATATTATCTATCACAAAGAGGGATCATTTGTTTTTAAATGAGATGATGCATAGAACACACAGGCTCACAGTCTGGTGCTAAGTAATGTTTCAACAAATGACAACTACTGAAATACAATCAGAATGTTCTTTAGAAATGATGATGGTGAGATTCGGTCTTGCTTATTTGGACATGTCATCAGGAAAGACCACTAGAAAAAGACATCATGTTTGGTAAAGTAGAGGTCAGCAACAATGAGGAAAATCCTCAATGACATGGATTAATACAATAGACTCAACAATGGGCTCAAAAATATCAAAGATCATGAAGATGCCATAGGACTGGACAACGTTTTGTTCTGTCATACATAAGACCACCATGAGTCATAGCCAACACAACAGAAACTGACTGTGTTAGACTGGGTTCTCTAGAGAAACAAAAAACAGCAAAGCTTATATATACATATAAAGAGAGAGAAAAATTTACCTTAGGAAAATGGCTCACAAACTTATAGAAGCCGGCAAGTCCAAAGTCCCTGGAAGAACATCAGGCTGGAGGCAGACTGAGCTTCCGCAACAGCAGGGGGCTGAGAAGCTCAAGGCTGGCAGGCAGTACACTGGCTGTTGACTCCAACGAAAGATGAATCCAAGATCTCCAGGCCGAACGGTGGGCTGCTCACTCACGGAAGGTTGTAGGCAGGACACCAGAGTTCCAATCCACAGAAGTATGTCTCTCTTCCCAGGATGTCCCTAGATATCCTGGAAGCAGGCCACACCCCTAGGGAAACTCCCCTTGGCAGATTGGCCACTCAGAACACAGTCATCCGATGCCATCATAGGAATAATCACACAGAACTGGGGTCCAGCCAAGTTGACACACAGCTCCAACTATCACATTGACAACATTAGTTCATGACAAGGATGATCAAAACAATGTTTTAGGACACTGGATCTGGACCAGGGCTATAGAAACTCTTTTGATAAGTTTTCTGTGAGAGCAAAGATGATGCTACATACAATTTCTGTGTGCTTTCAACCAAGTACCATGTTTTGTACAATGTAGGTTACTAATAAATATTTGTTAAGTGTCTAGATTTTCAATGCTCAACTTGCATTTTTCTTGGAAGTTTTTGTGTAGTGGCAGTATTTTCACCTTGAATTTTACAATGCTGCAAATATTTGGTGTTGAAATGTCCTAGGATGGTACAAGTGTAAGGGAGAGGACTTATCACTTACTTTGGAACTCTGTTTTTTGTTTTGTTTTGTTTTTGTTGCTGTTGTTGACTGTGTACTGGTGGGCAGCATAAAATATTTTCCCTTATTTATAATCTAGTCAAACTACAACTCAAACTTTGGGGTTTCTAAATTTATTCTTACTTGGCAAAAAGAGTATTTTCATTTTTCAAAAGGCCTTAAAATGCTCAAACAGTTGCAAACAACTCTTGGAAGGAACATTTTAATGAGTCAAATGTAAATATATGTAAATAAATTAAACCCACACAAATTAACTTTCCATACAAGTACTTATAATTAAGAGAAAAAGTGCCTGACAGTAGAAATTTGGGTTTTGCTTAGCTTTACTTAGCCAACAGAAACAAATCATATCCAAGATTATCCTGAATCTATTATGTAAAAAAGTAGAAATATCACTAATTTCCTTGGGCTTCCACAAAACTGAGAACAATCCAACCTGCATAGGCATCCATTAGAACCAATGTATATCTTATGTTTTTGCTGTTGTTGCTTCTTGTTATTTTCCAATTTAGTACAGTAGCTAACGAGATAAAAGTTTAACTCAAGAGAGCTAAGCTTGAGAGGCAAGGTCCCTGGTGACATTAACAGTTCAAGTTCAACTATTAACCTACAAGTTGGTGGTTCAAAGCCACTTAGTGGTACAGCAGGAGAAAAGGCCTGGCATCTGCTTCTGTTAAGATTAGAACCAAGAAAACCCTATGGAGCACCTCTACTTTGTAACACATGAGAACCCCATGAGTCAGAATCTACTCGATAGCAACCAACAACAAGCCTAAAAGATAGAATCAGAATGCTTATATATAAACCTAACCATCTCTCTTCCGAGTCACTACTACATATACCTAACATTTGTGAGTAGCCAGCCAAGCCCTTGTCAAATCCAACATGAATGTAATCACCATCAGTCTATTCTTTGTTTCTATCTTAACATAGACATTAAATGTTTTCTTAACGTGGACCTTTAATATTATCATCCTTCCTATAAATTTCTTCTTAACATCCACCTTGTTTTTCTCATTCTCACATCTCTACTTCCTAAGAACTCCTTCATACTTCTTTTGTCTAAGATTAGATTAAGAAATTTCCCTTAAATACTGTAATTAATATATTTGACACAGTCATCAACAAAGTGACTATGTAGGAACAAACCTTAAGCTCCTTCTTAATACAAAGTGTACTGGGTCCCAACATCATCAAGGACTCTTTAACAAGTTCAGAGCAAGGATGACAACATTGAGGAGAGACCATCTTTCTGCTGCAAGACAGCCCCTGTGGTTCCTCTTCCACCTTAGGTAGCCTAGAAGCAGTAAATCTGTGGAAAATCTAGATAATATTACTGTTAGTATACAATTTCACCCAGGCAATTGAATTCCCAAGCTCTACTTTTTGCTGACCAGAAAGATTCCCTTATTATGGGTCGACCAGATGTTTTCTTCTTCTTCCCCAGTTTCACTCTAAAAGTGTTCAGCTAGATGGGAATAGAGTCTCTCTTGCAGCATCTAACTGCTCCAACAAAACATGGCTCTCCACGGAATAATGGGAGCTTGAGAGTCCTAATGACTCTGCTTGTGTCTTTTTCAATATACCATGCTTTATGTACTAACATTGTGTATACCTAGTGGTGTCTGCTCTTATATTCTGGCTTTGCATTTTTTTTTTTTTTTTTCCCTCATAGAAGTCACCTAGACCCATATTACATCTAATCTCTGTCTACAGCATCTTCAACAGCCTTATACTTTCAATGATTCTTTGTTATCTATTCTTTGGCATTCATTATGAACAAATTTTTAGGTACTCACAAGTGTTTAGTAAGGTCTTGTGCTAGGACACAGCAATTAATAAGATAGACACAGTCTCATAGCATTCAAGACCCTCTATATCCTGAATTTAATCTACATTTTTTTAGCTTTATCTCCCACTAAAGAAAAGAGAATAACATATATAAGCACATAGCACAGTGCCTAAGGCATCTGACTGCTAACCAGAAGGTTGGTGGTTCAAAATCATCAGCTGCTCCAAGGAAGGAAGATAGGGCAACTCCCGTAAAGATTTACCACCTTGGAAATGCAGTAAGAGTTGCTATGAGGCAGAATCAACTTGATGGCAATGAGTTAGTTTTTTGTTGTTGTTGTTGCTGTTTTGTTTTGTTTTGTTTTCATAAGTTAGGTGCTGTGAATTTTAATTTTCATAGTTCTTAAAATCTGCCCAATGATGATGAAAGATGCATATACAAATAAGTTAACTTATTACTCTGATATTTCTACCCTTCTTATGGGCTGATACTTGGTATCTGCTTTGGTTTGTCGAATCACTATTGCCTGGGGGAAAAAACAGATGATTTTAAAGATTATTTTCCTTACCTATTATCACTTTAATTGTGAATGTTTGGTTTTAGCAAAGAATACTGAATATACCATGGACTGCCAGAAGAACAAACATATCTGTCTTAGAAGAGATATAACCAGAAGGCCCCTTAGAAGTGAAAATAATGAGACCTACTTCTGGTAAGCTGGAGGAATAGGCAGACAAGTGACACAGACCCTCCTCAACAAAGAAAAGAGAAAAAAATTGACAGAGATACAGAAGATAATCCTGGACCCATGAGCTTTGAAAAGAAGTATACAGAAGTGGATTAGGCACCAACTAGTGGAAAAACCTGAATGAAAACAATGAGTACAGAGATGGTCAGAGCTGTGGACTGTCAGATACTCTGACAGGACCAACAGCCTGAATATTTCCAAGTGGTATTGAGACCTGAAAATTGACCTAAAGATCAGCTCTGGTCACCAAGGGCTGCAGGGACAACTGCGCTGGTGGCCTCTGACTAGGAAGGCAAATAGCAAGGAGGGAGACAACCTGGGCTGTGCATTTTCTGCTGTCCTGAGGGTGCAGCCATTTTTATTGCTTACATGTGGCAGCCATTTTGGATATTTAAAGTGACCAAGGGTGCAGCCATTTTGAATTTTTATAAGAAGTGGCCATTTTGGATATTTAAAGTGACTGAGGGTGCAGCCATCTTGAATGTTTGTAAATGGCAGCCATTTTGGATATATGAAGTGACTGAGGGCACAGCCATTTTGAACCTTTACAAGTGGCAGCCATTTTGGATTTTAAAGTAACAGCATTCTCACTCAGATTCCAGGGGCCTAAGAATACGTTCTGTTTGCCAAGGACAGCAAGGGACATATGAGAGGCTGACAACAAGAAATGAGACAGGTGGTGAGCGTATAAGTGCTGTCAACTAGTGCAAACATACAATCACCAATTAAATATAAACACAAAAAATGTCACAATGCCTCAGAGACAATAGAGCATCACAGTCCACACAATAAAAAGCTAGAGAAACAAGGGACCCAGATACAGACCCAAAACACATCCCCAAGGAAGACGCAGCATTGGAACATCCTGATGAGGAATTCAAAAGAATTATGTTTAGGTATCATCAACGAATTGAGAGACAGATCAGGAAAACGCTGACAAAATTGAGGAAAATACAGAGAAAACCCTACAACAATTTCAAAAGACAATACAAGAGCAAAATGACAAAATAAATGAAAAATTAGAAATGATACAAAATCTACACACAGAAATCCAGGAGATTGATACTAAATTTTCATAAATAGATAAGACATTCAATGGGCAAAGGAGTAGAATTGAATCAATGGAAAACACAATTAGGGAGATTGAAGGCAAATACCTCAATACTTCTTTGGAAAGGGAACAATCAGAAAAAAAGATCAAAACAAAATGAAAACAGCCTAAGGTTCATTTGGGATACCATTAAAAGAAATAACCTATGTGTAATTGGAATTTTAAAACAGGAAGAGACAAATAAAACCACAGAAAAATTTGTCAAAGATTTGTTGGAAGAGAATTTTCCTGGTATGATGAAAAATGAGAACATATCCACTCAGGAAGTCCAATGAACCCCAAACAGGACAGACCCCAAAGGAAAATTTTCTGGTTAGCAGTCAAGTGCCTTAGGCACTATGTTACTATGAGTTGGGACCAACTTGATGGCAGTGAATAAGACCTAGGCTTGCTTATTTTGGATATGTCATTAGGAAAGACTGCTAGAAAAGTACATCATGTTGGTAAAGTACAGTTGGTAAAGGCAAAGGAAGACCTAGGTGAGATGTATTGACACAGTGGCTAAAACAATGGACTCAAATATAGCAACCATCATGAAGGTGGCACAAGACTGGGCAATATTTCATTATGTTATACATAGGGTAATGATGAGTCAGAGTTGACTCAATATTGACTAACAACAATAAATAGCTAAACAGAATTCAGATACTGATTTGCCTGCTTCCACCACTCATGTGCTTTTTACTATAACATGCAGTACCCATGCTTGGCATAGAGTGGGTGTTTAATAAATACTTTTTAATAAGTGGATGAATAAATGTGTAAAATAAAAACTAATACATCATTTTTTCATTTTGAAACTACTTTTGATCTGAGGCACTTGGAAAATTTTACATTAACATTCTGCACAAAAGAAATTATAGTAAACATATGTTCCTCAATTCCTGAGACACACATTTAAAGATCATTTTTTTCCTAGTTTTTCAGTGATCTCAGGAATTATTCTCAAATTACCCTGTGTTCCCATCCTCTGTCTTTAATAAATGGATTGCCAACTACCACAAAACATTAGCTTTAAAGTGGATAAACATTCTGCTCGACTCCTATTCTGGCTGAACTGCAGAAGTGTGAAGGCAATGTAAGGCCACAGATAAAGTTTATTTATTGACTTAAGGAAAAAAAAAATCATCACTTAATTTATAAGGCCTGACCTAGATGAAACCCCCAAGAGCCAGGTTCTTACTTGAGAATGCACATCAGTGTCTTCAAATTCAATTAGTGTGATTTTCTAAGACATAACCTCGGCTCCCAGCAAAATGTTCAGCCACTGGAAACAGTCAGTCATACCAGGCATCATAAGTGTAATACAAGCCTCCCCCCCCAAGTTCATCATAGAGAGACACACAGGAAAAACAACCAGAAAAATAAAAAGGTAAAATCTTGCTAAGTAATCATAATTCACACTCAGAATTTAAAATTGCCCTTCTCCTACCCAGTAGAAGATTTCACACTGGCAATGAATAGTGGAGATTTGATACCTGATCAAATCAGGTATCAAATCTCCACTGGTGATATCCTTTGACAAAGTAACAGACTAAACAAAGAAAAAGAATCCAATATCATCTCATATGAGCATATAAATAACATAGTAATAGATAACGCTTTTTCCTCCACAGTTGTACAACAGCTTCAAGAGCACTCTCTTAAGAGGAAGAAAATCAAAGATACATAGAAACAGTTGGTCCAAAGGACTAATGGCCCGTGATAAAATCAACTGTATGATCCAGAAGCAAGAACTAGATGGTGCTCAGCTACCAGTGGCAATTACTCGAGAAGGGATCAAAATTGGACAACCTGTATAGAGTTGGTGAAAAATGTGGAACTAACTCAAAATCGTAAGAAAGACCAGGCTTAGTAGTCTGTTAGAAACTGGTAAAATCTCTAAGACCATAGCCCTGAGTCACCCTTTGGTCCTAGAACTGATTTTAGTCTTGTGGCTTAATTCTCAGCCAAACAATGAACAGGACTATGAGCTGAACACCTGCACCAGGGAGATGCACTCGTTAGAACAGTCAACAACAGAAGATCAGAAGGTCAGTATTTGCACAGGAAGAAATGTACAGAGGCAGTCATGCATAGGCAATAAGGACACAGGGAAACCGCAAGGAGGAAGTGAGAGTTAAGAACATAACCAGTATCACAAAACAAAATGTGTATGTGAACTGTTTAATGTAAAATGAATCTGCTTTGTAAAATTTCACCCAATCACAATAAAAATTAAAGAAAAAGGAAAAACACTCTTGACGAAAACAAGCAAGTAATTGACTTACTGGAATCACAGAACTCCCTAGAAGCAGGGCTGGAACTCCAACCAAAGCTTTCACACTCATGGTTGTGAGCTTTGACTACTCTACCACACAAGGTCCTAAGACAGACAAATCTCTGTGCCAGTGGGAATGGAGACAGAGAGAAAAAGTATACATCCATGGCTATCATTTTATTTTAGGTATATAAGCTTATTCCTAAAATAAAGCTCTGTAGATCTACAATGACTCTTAAAGATAAACTACCCCTGACGCAAGACATTTTGTAGATGAAGAAACTATGATAACATAAATAAAAAGATATATTCAAGGTTATACAATTAGTCACAAAATCTGGACCACAATTCAGTTGTTTTTCTAACATTTGACTCAATTTTTCCCCCATTTCACAATCATAAGTCATATGTCTGGACTAGGGTAAGTGTGCAAAGGTGGTCCTGTTTCAAGGCACACCTAAGAAGCAGATATATGTGATGAGTGATGTTAACTAATACTGCAACCTGTATTTACATCTGTATTTACATGGAGGCTGACAATGCTCCTGGGTGAATGATGCAGTCACATTCACAGCTGGACTTCAACAAAAATGGATGTAGATCCAAATAAACCAGATTGCCAGAGGAGACTGAAGAATGTCTCCTCCACTCAACTTCAGATCATGTTTCCTAAATAAAGAAGGTGTTGGACACACACAAAAAAA
>NW_006921803.1:4541585-4549376 GCF_000298275.1 Orycteropus afer afer
TTGAACCGCCAGCCTTCTGGTTAGCAGTCAAGTGCCTTAGACACTATGCTACCAGAGCTCTTAGGCTCCATATATAGGCCTTCTTCTAAAAGCATTATATGGCATATAATTTTTAAAGTTAATTTAAATATCAAGATATTTTCTGAAACTGTTAAAGTCACTGGGGGATAAAAACAGGTTATCCAATCACATGAGATATAGGAGTGAACTATTATTACTTGATGAGTTACTTACTTGTAATCTGTCTCCATGTACAGGATTCCAAAGTTTAGAGATAACTCTCTATGCAATGATAGAAAAGTATTTTATAATTGGAAAAAAATACCAGAGATAAGTGAATCCCATTGTTTGTAATCTGAAGTGTGCATCAAAATAATTTATAGAACACTAGAAACATTTATATACCACTACATCCCTTGGCTATGATTTATAAAAGTTGCATTGATGACTTTAGTATGCACCTCAAGTTAAATACTTTTTATCTATCTTTTATAGACTCCTTCCTCATCTCAATATAGGAGTCAGAACAAGTAATTAACCAGACATAGCTTGAATCCCCTCAGCATATGTCAATTATATTTTTGGGTAGCTTTAATTGCTTGAAGATTTTTCCCTATGTTACCCATTTCCCTGGATTTTCTGGCTACTTATCATGGTTTAAGAGCAAAGCAGAAAACATATTCCTTCCACTGTAAGCCATGCTGACTTTTTGAATTCACATAAGACAAAACTACAATTTGCAGAAGTAATCTGCCTCATATCAGAACTAGTATAACTCAGGTCTGCAAACTCTTAGTCCAGTGCTTTCTCCACTATACTAGGCTGAATGCTAAATTTCTTCTTTCTAGCAAAATTCTATGAGCTTTTTCTTTACCCTAAAATGGTGAGAGTAGTGACTCTCAAGCCTATCAGACTCAAGGCCCCTTTATTTAAAAAATAATTTAAATCTTTTTTATCTCCTAAAATAAAATTCAAGGACAATGCAAACTACCTGTACAAATAACATTTTTAAAAAAGCAATGTAGAGTTTCAACAAGATGGTGGAATAGGCAGGCAAGCTACAAAGACCCTCTACACCAAAGCAATGAAAAATCTATTGAAACCAATATAGAATATGATCCTTTAACCCTGCACTTTGAAGACAAGGATAAAGAAATGGATTAAATATCAACTAGTAAAAGAACCTAAATGAAAGCAGTGAGTAAGGAGACAAACAGAGCTGTGGGCTGCTAGCAGTCCTGAAGGCAAAGCCATTTTTAATATATCCCAGTAGCAAACTAAGAATTACTAAAAAGTGCATGGGCAAGGTCTGCATTTGTGCCAGACAACCAGAAAGGAAAACAGTAAAGAAGAAGACAAACAGACCTGTGGAGTGCAGCGGCTGTGCTGAAGGCACAGCCATTTTGAAATATTTGCAAGCAGTGGGCATGACCATTTTGAATATAAGCAAGTGGAGTTTGTTCTGGTTACTTAGTGCCACTCTGACAAAAATACACCACAAATGGGATAGTTTTAACAAACAGGAGTTTATTCTCTTACAGTTCAGGAAGCTAGAAGTACGAGTTCTAAGTGCCGGGATCCAGGGGCTGTGTGAAAGTCCTTCGACTTTGGGCTTCAGCTCTGTCTCTTGCTCCCAGCCCACTGAAGCTAGAGGCATCTTTTCACTCAGGCAGCTACTGGCTGCTGACGCTAACAAGCCCAAGGTCGACAAATAAAATGGCACAGTCCTGATGCTAGCAAACCACAAGGCAGGCCATTAATTCAAGTCCATTGTAAGTCCCAAGGGCAGCAGAGAATGAGAAACTACTGAAAAATGACACTGCTACATGAAGGGTCCAAATGTGCCATAAGCTAGAGACCATTTCCAAAGCTATTTCTTATATATGGGAAGCAGACCACGTACCCAATGGCAGTTACTCAGCTGTTCTCAGTACATTCCACCATGGAGTTGATTACTAGTTTCATCATAGGGAATACTACATCCAGCTGCCCAGCCACTCAACCAGGCCTAGCCAAGTTGACACACAAACTTAACCACCATAGAGTTCTTCCTAGACTGTGATAGAACAGTGGGTTCCACTGACTGAGAACGGGACTGGAAGCTGCACTGGAGGCTGATGACTGGAAAGGCTAGAAATTTCTTTCTAGCAAAATTCTGTGAGCTTTTTCTTTACCCTAAAGTGGTGAGAGTAGCGGCTCTCAAGCCCCTTTATTTAAAAAATAGTTTAAATCTTTTTTATCTCCCAAAATAAAATTTGTGGACAATGCAAACTACCTCTTGTTACTCTGATACCCCACATACTCTTGATGAATAGAGGTGTGGCCCATAACCTGACTTCACCCACCTTCTTGACCAGCAGGAATTCCATCTGGTCTGTGCTCTGACAGAGCATGGGTGCCATGCCCCTCCCCACACAGTTTTGTTTTTGTTTCTTTTTAAATTATTCTTTTTATCTTCCTCTTTTATCCTTTATTTTTTTTCTCTCTTTCCCATCCATTAGTTAATTATGTTTTGGGTTGTTTTTTTTTTTCCCTTTTCCTGATTCCTCCCACTCTTTTTTTCCTTTCTTGTGATCCTTCACATCCCTTGTTTTTTCCTTTTGCAGTTTTACCATTGTTTCATTACTATTCTTTGACTCTTGCTCTCTTCTCTCACTCTTCCTTCCCCAGATATTGTCACTTTTTTCTGTCCTAGTCTCATTATCTTTCTTCTATCTCTTTTTAATATATATAAAATAATATGTTAATATATATAATATATAATAATTTTGAAAATTTTGTGTTCATTAATTGCTTTTTTTGAGATTTTTCCTATTTATTTATGTGGTTTGAGTTTTTTGTTCTCTTGCTTTTATTTGCTTTTTGGGCACTTATTTATTAATTTATAAGTGAGTGGAAGATTAACAATTATTCCAACACAACCCAAATATACCTGCACCTCTTGAGCCCCACCCACTGATCGAAGGCCAACACTTACTTTTACACCAAATTCCCAATGATAGATGGTGACAAATAACAGCTCAATTCACTCTCAACTGTGCCTTATGAACAGCTAACAGAGATCTATGCACATTCTCTCATTCTCTTGCACACATTGAACATAAGTATAACACCACCACAATGTCTCAGAGACAACAGGCTACCACAGTCCACATAAAGAAATAAGATAAAGCAGTAGAAACAAGGGACCAAGATATGAACCCAGAAAACATCCTTGAGAAAGAAGCAGCATTGGAGCTCCCTGATAAGGAATTCAAAAGAATTATATTTGGGTACTTTCAACAGATTGAGGGACAGCTCAAGGAAAACACAGACAAGATCAAGGAAAACAATGACAAAATTAAAGAAAAACAGACAAAACTCTAGAACAATTTAGGAAACCAATACCAGAAAAAAAAAATTGACAAAATAAACTAAAAATTAGAAATGATAAAAACAACAAAAAGAAATCCAAAAGATTAATACTTAGATTGCAGAAATAAATAACACATCGAAGGGGTGAAGGAGTCAGATTCAATGACTGGAAGACAGAATTAATGAAATTGAAGACAAATACCTCAATACTATTTTGTTAAGGGATCAAGCACACAAATGATCAAAACAAAATGTAGAAAGCCTAAGATTCAGGTGAGATACCATCAAGAGGAATAACCTATGTGTAATTAGAATTCCAGAATTGGAAGAGACAAATAAAACCATGGACAAAATTGTCAAAGATTTGCTGGAAGAGAATCTCCCTAATATGATGAAAGATGAGAATATATCGACTCAAGAATTTCAATGAACCCCAAACAAGATAGACCCCCAAAAGAAAATCTCCAAGACATATCATAATCAAGGTCACCAAAACCACAATCAAAGAAAGAATCCTGAAAGCAGCATTATAAAAAGGAAACATTACCTATAAAGGGAAACCAATAAGACTAAGCTCTGATTTCTCTGCAGAAACCATGCAGGTGAGAAGACAATGGGATGATATATATCCCTAAAAGGAAAAATATCTCCAACCAATGGTTATATACCCAGAAAAATTGTCCCTCAAATGTGATAGTGAAATTAGGAGATTTCCAGATAAACTGAAATTAAGGGAATATGTTAAAACCAGGCCAACCTTACAAGAGATATTAAGGGTAGTCCTTCTAATAGAGAACCAACAACAACAGATGATTAAAACACAAGATGGCATAACCAATTATAGAAGTATCCAAACTAAAATAAGCTTACAAGACCATAAAGAGGGAACCAAGGACATCAATTGGTAAATAAAGACAACTAAAAACCAAACCACTCATTTGTAAGTCTGTCATACTGTGGTGGTTTGTGTACTGCTATGAGGCTGGAGGCAATGTCACTGGTATTTCAAACCATCAGGGTCACCCATGGTGGATAGGTTTCAATAGAGGTTCCAGACTAAGACAGGCTTGGAAGACAGAAGGGTTCATCCAGTTCTCAAAGAATTGGCCGCTGAAAACCTTATGCATAGAAGTGAAACACTGTCTGACATGTTACTGGAAAACTTTATGAATAGCCCTGAAACACTGTCTGATACAGTGTTCAAAGATGAACCCCTCAGATTGGAAGGCACTCAAAATACAACTGGGGAAGAGCTGCCTCTTTAAAGTAGAGCCAAACTTAATGATATTGATAGAACAAAGCTTTCAGGACCTCCACTTGCTGATGTGGTACAACTCAAAATGGGAACAGCAGCAAACATCCATTAATAATCAGAACATGGTATGTACAAAATATGAATCTAGGAAAATTGGAAGTTGTCAAAATTGAAATAGAGAAGATGGCAGACTAGGCAGAGAAGCTACACAGACCATCTTCAACAAAGAAAAGAGAAACCAATTGACAGAGACACAGAAGATAATCCTGGAGCCCTGAGCTTTGAAAGGAAGTATACAGAAGTGGATTAGGCACCAACTAGTGGAAAAACCTGAATGAAAATAGTGAGTACAGAGACAGTCAGAGCAGTGGACTGTCAGTTACTCTGATGGGACCAACAGCCTGAATATTTGCAAGTGGTGTTTGTACCTGAGAATTGACCTAAAGATCAGCCCTTGTTGCCAACAGCTGCAGGGACAACTGCACTGGTGGCCTATGACTAGGAAGGGAAACAGCAAGGAGGAAGACAACCTGAGCTGTGGACTTTTGGCTGTCCAGAGGGTGCAACCATTTTGATTATTTACAAGCAACAGGCATTTTGGATATTTAAAGTGACTGAGGGCACAGCCATTTTGAATCATTATAAGAGTGGCCATTTTGGATATTAAAAGTGACCAAGGGTGCAGCCATTTTGGATGTTTACAAACAGCAGCCATTTTGGATTTTAAAGTGAGAGCATTTTCACTCAGATTCCAGGGACCTAAGATTAACCTCCATTTCCCAAGGATGGCAGGGACATATGGGAGGCTGACAACAGGATAAGAGACAGGCAGTGAGCATATAAGTGCTGCCAATTAACAAACAGAGGAGCACAGCACAGTACCCTACTTACATAGATAACATCTAAACAAAACAAAAATCGTGGGAAAGTCACTCCAACCTACAATCACCAATTAAATATAAACACAAAAAAATGTCACGATGCCTCAGAGACAACAAAGCATCACAGTCCACACAAAGAAGCAAGATAAAGCAGGAGAAACAAGGGAGCAGGATATATACCCAAAACACATCTCTGAGAAAGATGCAGCATTGGAGCTCCCTGATAAGGAATTCAAATGAATTATATTTAGATACCTTCAATGAATTGAGAGACAAATCAAGGAAAACGCTGACAAAATTGAAGAAAGCACAGAGAAAACCCTAGAACAATTTTCAAAGACAACACAATAATGACAAAATAAATTTAAAAATTAGAAATGATACAAAATCTACAGAAAGAAATTCAGCAGATTAATACTAAATTTTCAGAAATGGATAACACACTGAATGGACAAAGGAGTATAACTGAATCAATGGAAGACACAATTAGTGAGACTGAAGGCAAATACCTCAATACTTGTTTGGAAAGGGATCAATCAGAAAAAAACATCAAAACAAAATGAAGAAAATTTAAGGTTCATGTGGGATATCATGTAAAGGAATAATCTATGTGTAATCAGAATTCCAGAACAGGAAGAGACAAATAAAACCACAGAAAAAATTGTCAAAGATTTGTTGGAAGAGAATTTTCCTGGTATGATGAAAGATGAGAATATATCCACTCAGGAAGTCCAACAAATGCCAAACAGGATAGACCCTGAAAGAAAATCACCAAGACGTATCATCATCAAACTCATCAAAACCAAAGACAAAAAAGAATCCTGAAAGCAGCACAAGAAAAACAAAAAGTTACCTACAAGGGGCAACCAATAAGACTAAGCTTGGATTTCTCAACAGAAACCATGTGGGCAAGAAGACTAAGGATGCTATATACATAACCCAGAAAGGGAAAATTTCCAACCAAGAATTATATTCCCAGTAAAACAGTCCCTCAAATATAATGGTGAAATAAGGACATTTCCAGATAAACAGAAATTAAGGGAATTTGTTAAAACCAAACCAACTTTACAAGAGATGCTAAAGGAAGTCCTTTGGACAGAGAACCAACAACAGTAAACAAAAACTGACCATTATCACAGCCAGCTACCCAGAGGGACCAAGTAGTTGAACCTGTGGGCTCAGGACCATAGTCACAGAGGACATCAAGCTCAATTGGCATAACGTAGTACACAAAACATTGTTTCACCTCCTACTGTGGCGAGTAGCGACTGGAATCTTAAAAGTTTGCAAGCTGCCATCTAGATGCAACGATGGGTCTCTCCTCATCCAGAGCAAAGAAGAATGAAGAAAAACAAAAATTCATGGAAATAATTAGTCCTAGCAACTGGTACACCATCTGACCTGCAGCCTATACAACTATGAGACCAGAAGAACTAGATGGTGCCTGGCTACTACTGTCAACCACTTGGAAGAGGATCTATGTAGGAGATCCTGGATAGACAAGGAGAACAATGTGGAACAAAATTCAGAATCATTTGGGAAAAAAAAAAAAAAACTGACCATTAACCCACATGATGACATAACCCAGAAACAAACCCAGTAATAGAAGTACCCAAAGTAAACAAATCTACAAGATTGTAAACAGGAAGATGGTGGGATAGGCATAAAGACTGCACAGACCCTCTTCAACAAGAAAAGGGGAACCAATTAACACAGATTCCGAAGATAATCCTGGACACTGGAGACTTGAAGGGAAGGATATCAGATATCGAAGTGGACTAAACTCCAACTAGCAGAAGAATTTGCATGAAAACACCAAAAAGGAGACATATGGAGCTGTGGTCTGGCAGCATTCCTGATGACACAGACAGCTTGGATATTGTCAAGTGGTGGTAGGACCTAAGAATTAACCTAAAAATCACCCTGCCAGCCAGGGACTGCTATGGTATCTGGGGAATAAAAGAGAGGCAAAGAAGAGGAAGGCAGGCTGAGCTGTGGATTTTCTCTGTCCAGAAGGCACAGCAATTTTGAATGTTTACAAGCAGCTTGAACATTTTGGATATTTAAGGTGACAGCATTCTCACAGATTCCAGGAACTTAAAACAGGCTCCACTTGCCAGTAACCCCAAGGACATTCCGAATCAAATGAGTGGAAAAGTGTGACATTCCCCTTGTTACTCTTATACCCACACCCTCTTGGTGAATGGAGGTGTGGCCATCCCTCACTCCTACCCACTCTCTGGGCTGGCAGGAATTCCATGCCTGTCTGTGTGCTCGGATGGAGCCTGGATGCCCTGCCCC
>NW_006921803.1:4572111-4573434 GCF_000298275.1 Orycteropus afer afer
GAAGACCTGGTCCCTCTCGGTAGGGTAACAAGGGAACGTGTTCAGTGCAGATCAGTGAGTAAGCACAAGCCCGCCTTGTTTCAGTGCCTATGCTTAAACAGTAATAGTAGAAGACTTTAATACATGAGTTTCAATGAGAGATAGAACAACTGGACAGAAATTCAACAAAGATGCAGAAAACTAAGTTTTCTTATGTTTTCCAACCAACTTGACCTTATAAACATCTACAGAGAACTCTACTCAACAATGGCAAAATATACATTCTTTCCCAGCACACATGGAATATTCTCCAGGATTGACCATATGTTAGCCCACAAAGCAATCTTTAATATATTTAAAAACATTGAAATACTGTTAAGCATCTTCTCAGATCACAAAGCTATAACATTAGAAATCAACACTATGAAGACCAATGGAAAAAGAGTAAATGCATGGAAACTAAGTAACAGGAATGTTAAAAAAAAAAAAAAATCCTTGAATCAAATGAGAATGAAAACACAACATATTAAAATCTTTGGAACACAACAAAAGTAGTGATCAGAGGGCAATTTATAGTAATAGATGCACACATCAAGAAAAAAGAAAGAGCCAAAATTAATATCTTAACCCAACATCTCCAACAATTAGAAAAAGAGCAACAAACAAAAGCCTACAGTCACCAGAAGAAAAGAAATAATAAAGATTTTGAACAGAAATAAATGAAATAGAAAATAGAAAGACAATAGAAAACAATTAACAAGACTAGAAAATTTTTTTTTCTTTGAAAAACTTAATAAAATCAAAAAACCTCTGGCAAAATTAACAAAGAAAAAAAGGAGAAGGTACAAAAAAACACAAATATGAAATGGGTGGCATCACAACAGAACCAACAGAAATAAAAAGAATAGTATCAGGAAACTATGAAGAACTATACTCCAACAAATGTAAAAACCTAGAAGAAATGGACAGATTTTTAGGAGCACATCACTTCCCTAAACTAACACAGACTGAGGAGGTAGAAAATCTGAACAGATCCATAACAAAAAAAGAAATTTAACAGGTCATAAAAAAAACCAACAACAAAGAAAGTCCTGTCCCATGTGGTTTCACTGGAGAACTCTACCAATCATTCAGAGAAGAGCTGACACCAATCCTACTCAAACTATTCCAGAACATAGAAAAGAATGGAATCCTCACAAATTTGTTTTATGAAACAAGCATAACCCTGATACCAAAACCAGGCAAAGACACCACTAGAAAGGAAAACTACAGACCAATATCCCTCATGAATATAGATGCAAAAATCTTCAACAAAATCCTAGCCAATAGACTCCAACAACATAT
>NW_006921803.1:4573534-4575091 GCF_000298275.1 Orycteropus afer afer
ACCAATATCCCTCATGAATATAGATGCAAAAATCTTCAACAAAATCCTAGCCAATAGACTCCAACAACATATCAAAAAAATAATACATCATAACCAAGTGGGATTCACACTAGGTATGCACGGATGGTTCAAAACCAGAAAAAACAATCAATATAATGCATCACATAAGTAAAATAAAGTAAAAGAATCACATGATCATATCAATGTAGAAAAGACATTTGAGAAAATCCAACACCCATTCTTGATAAAAACTCTCAGAAAAATAGAAATAGAAGGGAAATTCCTCAACATAATAAAGGGCAGATATGCAAAACAAACAGCCAACATTATTCTTAATGGAGAGAGACTGAAACCATTCCCCTTGTGAACAGAAACCAGGTAAGGATGCCCTCTATCACCACTTCTGTTCAACATCGTATTAGAAGTCTTAGCCAGGACAATAAGACAAGAAAGGGAAATCAAAGGCATTCGAATTGGTAAGGAAGAAGTAAAACTACCCCTATTTTCAGATGATATGGTCTAATACATAGAAAGCCAAGAGACTTAGCAAGCAAATTATTGGAACTTATTGGAAGATTCAGCATAGTGGCAGGATACAAGAACAACATACAAAAATCAGTTGGATTACTCTACACCAGCAAAGAGGTCTCTGAAAAGGAAATAAGTAAATCGGTACCATTCACAATAGCTACAAGAAAGATAAGATACTTGGGAATAAATCTTACCAAGAACACAAAAGACCTATACAAAGTCAATTACAAAACACTATTTCAAGACATTGTAAGATATCTACATAAATGGAAGAACATATCATGCTCATGGATAGGAAGATTGAACATTGTAAAAATGTCAATTCTACCGAAAACAATCTATACATTCAATGCAATCCTGATCCAGATTCCATCAATATTCTTTAAAGACATGGGAAAAATAATCACTAATTTTATATGGAAAGGCAAGACACCTTGGATAAGCAAAGCCCTATTGAAGAAGAACAAAGTAGGAGGTCTCACACTCTCACAGCTCAAAACCTACTATTATAGTCACAGTTGTCAAAACAGCCTAGTATTGGTACAATGACAGACCAGTGGAAGAGATTTGAGAACCCAGAAATCAATCCATCGACCTATGGTCAGTCAATCTTTGACAAAGGGCTGAAATCCATTAAATGGGGAAGAGATAGTCTCTTTCTCAAATGATGCTGGCAAAACTGGATATCCATTTGCAGGAAAATGAAACAAGATCCATTCCTCACACCATACCCAAAAACTAACTTCAAATAGATCGAAGACTTAAATGTGACACTGAAAACTAGAAAGTTGATCAAAGAAAATATAGAGGCAACTTTGTGACCCTAATTTATGGCATAAATAGACTATCAAGCATAACCCAAAATGCACAAAGATCTGAAGATAATCTAGATGAATGGGACCTTCTAAAAACCAAATATGTTTTTGCTTCCCCAGACTTCTCCAAAAGAGTCAAAAGAGAACCTACAGATTGCAAATATATATATATATATATATATATATATATATATATTTGGCAATGACATAT
>NW_006921803.1:4575476-4602876 GCF_000298275.1 Orycteropus afer afer
CTGGGCCTGATTGAGTGGCTGGGCAACAATCTGCCATGGTGAGATTGGTAATTACCTCCATGGTGGAATCTATTGGAGCTTTAGGGATGTAGGCTGCTTCCATATATAAGAAGCAACTTTGAGGATGGTCTCCAGTTTTTTAGCATGTTTGAAACCTGCATGCAGCCAAGTCATTGTTCAGTGCCCTGCCATGCCTTGCTAATCTTGAGACTTTTTCTGGACTTGAATTATTGACCTCACATGTTGTTTAGTGATATCGGGACTGTGCCTTTTCACTTGTCAATCTTGGGTTTGTCAGCCTCAGCAGCCAGCACATGTCTGAGTGAAGAAAAGCCTCCAGCTTCAGGGAGCCAGGAGCCAGAAACAGAGCTGAAGCCCAAGGCCAAGGGGCTTTCACCCAGCCCATAGAGCCTGGCATTTTGAATTTGGACTTCTGGCCTCCAAAATTGTAAGTGAATAAACTCTTGTTAAAGTCATCCCATTTGTAATAGATTCTTGTCAGAGCAGCACAAGGTAACCAAACACTAGGTAAATATCATAAAGAAGTGAGAGGCAGGACATGAATAGATATATGCACATCCATGTTCATCACAGCACTGTTCATAATAGCAAAGAGATGGAAATAACCCAAGTGCCCATCAACTGAGGAAACTGTGGTACATACACAAAATGGAATACTATGCAACCCTACCGAATAACATAGAATCTGCAAAACACCACATAACGTGGATGAACTTGGAGGACATTATGCTGAGTGAAGTAAGTCAGTCATAGAAGGACAAACATAGTATTAGTCTGCTACTATTAAAAAGTCAAGGAAAGGTTTATACACAGAAGGAAAATCACTTTGTTGGTGACCAGGGGTAGGAGAGGAAGGGAGGGAAAATTTCTAGATAGATTGAAAATATATATATGTGTGTGTATATGTATGTGTGTATAAATGTGTTTGTATGTATATATGTGCATGCACACACACACACACACACATGTACCAAAGATTATTAGTGGTTACCAGGGGGGTAGGAGAAAGGGGGAGGAAGCTTTTGTTTGGGGAGCATTGGGTTTATACTGATAGGTGGTGGAATATTTCAGAAAAGGATAGCAATAATGGTGACACAACATGAAAAATGTCCCCATTGTCCCTGAGCTATAAATATGGAAGTTGTTATGTTGGTGAATGTCTTGTATATGTTTTCACTACCATAAAAGTAAAAAAAAAAAAAAAAAGCAACATAATTGTGACATAAAGTAATATATTTTAAAATACTATTATGTTTTCTAATGTCAATGTTTGGGCATAATGATACTACAGTGGTAGGATGTCTGCACATTTGTTTAAATCAGAGATGTGACAGCTACAGATGAAGGCAGGCTCATGTGTGTTGTATTGTTGTGAGCAACAATGCAGAAAGTGACATGTTTTTCTAAAATGATAACTCTAAGTAAAGAACAAACTAAAACACAACATTTCTAATTGTCACAATAGTAGCATTCCTAGAAAACGCATTTAAGTTTAAACTATGAATAATTATGTGGCATTATATGTAAAATGGAGTTGGTTACTGAACTCAAAAAATTATAAACAAGTGTTTTATGTACATGAATGTCTCATAGAACATTCAAAAGTTGTGAAGAAAGAATACAATTTATTGTTTAGGAATCTTGAGCATTCAAGATATTTGGCATTTCCAGCAATCTCTCCCCAATTACTGGAGCAGAAATGTCATTCCAAGAAATGCCCTAAATGTTCCAAGAGAATGGAACCACCCTGTTAGAAAACTACATTGCTAATTGATAATTATAAAAACCCCAAGAGACACCTGATACTGATCTCTGCATAAACCTATAAACTATCAATACTCAAAGAGAACTTAAACACCACCAACCATCTTTTTTTTTTTTTTTTTTCTTCATGTGAGGAAAATTTAATCTGGAGAGAATGACTGGACAGTCAAAAATCACAAAGCTGTCAGGAGGAACTCAAGCCTCCTAACCCCTGAGCCAAGGTTCAGAAGGCTCAATCCTCATCCTCAACGTTGATATGTGGGAATCAGTTTTGAGATGCACAGCAAGTATTATTTTATTTTTTCTAAACAAAAGATTTTAACTATTGAAGTTTGGCATAAATTTCTGATTTTATGAATTATTAAATTATTGTATAACACTTGTTTAAAAAGTGGGAATTTCATGCTAAATGGAGCCCTTTGGACAGAGAAGCAACAACAGCCAACAACTGACCATTAACACATATGATGATATAACCCAGAAACTAACCCAGCTATGGAAGTATCCAAAGTAAATAAGCCTACAAGATTGTAAACAGGGAACCAGAGACATCAATTGACAAATAAAGACAATTACAAACCAAAAATAGCAAAAAAAAAAAACTATATTTTTACAGAACTTCTAGATGGTAGGGAAGTAAAGACAACTACAAGATAAAGCAGACTGTTCTAAACTTGGGAAGAAAATTATAAATCACAGAGTAACCTCAAAGAAAAATGAGAAACCTTCACATCAAAATAAAAAAGAGGACCAGTACCAATATTTAGCAAATACTAAAACAATAACAATGAAGGAAGTGATAACACGATTCATAAACAAAATGAGCTCAGCACAGAAAATTATATGGAACAAAGAAATCAATACCACAAAAAAGCACATAACAAAAATGACAGCAACAATTCATATTTGCCAATAATTACATATCTGGCAAGGGACTTATCTTTAAAATTTATAGAAAACTCCAATGCCTCAACACCAAACAAATTAACAATCCAATTGAAAAATGGGCAGAAGACATGAATAGACACTTCACCAAGGAGGATATTCAGTGGGGCAGCTAATACATGAAAAGATTCTTACAATCATTGGCCACCAGAGAGATGCAAATCAAAACAACGATGAGATACTGTCTCACCCCAGCACTGATGGCAAGGTTCAATGAGACAAAAAATAACAAATGTTGGCAGGGATGTGAAGAGACTGGGATTCTCATACACTGCTGGTGGGACTGTGAAGTGATATAACCACTGTGGAAAGCAATACGGCAATTCCTTAGAAAGCTGGAATTGGAGATACCATTTGACCCAGCAATCCCATTACCAGGTATATATCCTAGAGAGGTGAGAGCCAGGACAGGAACAGATACATGCACACTCATGTTCATTGCAGTACTATTTACAATAGCAAAAAGATGGAAACAACCTTCATGCCCATCAGCAGAAGAGTGGATGACCAAACTATGGTACATACACATAATGAAATGCTATGCAGCACTAAAGAATAATGTAGAGTGTGCAAAACACCGCATAATATGGATGAACTTGGAGGACATTATGCTGAGTGAAATAAGTCAATTACAAAAGGACAAATATGGTATTAGTTCGTTGTTGTGGAGGGTCAAAGGAAGGTTTATATATGGAGGGAAATTTCTTCATTGGTTGCCAGGAGTGGAAAGGGAGGGGCAGGAACACTGCAAAAACAAAACAACAATAAATGCATTGACCCATGTCACTTTAGTTTTGTGTATTTCACTGTAAATAAATTATAATTCAATAAAATGCATTAAAAAAGTGGGAATTTCACGTTATTTGAGTGACCTAATTCACCTTCCATACTAGTGAAATTATTAATAACATCTACTTTAGTTCTCAAAATGTCCCAGTATTCATAGTAAGTTACTGTTGTGGGTAACCTTTCTCCAAGAACTTATGTGTTCTTAAGAATTTTTGAGTGGTATTTCTGATAGACTGTTAATAGTTCTGATTAGGAATTATTCTGAGGTGTGTGAATTGTCTTCCCCTCAATCTGATTTTTTCCACTAATTTTCACCCTTAAAATCTAGTTGCTCTCAAAGATACAAGTTGAGAAAGTCAAAATTATTGATAACCTCTCTGTTGCTGTTGTTGTGGTTATATGCCCTCGAGTCATACCCGACTCATAGTGACCCCTCCGGGGGTTTCCGAGGCGGTATCACTACGGAAGTAGATTGCCCAGCCTTCCTTCCGAGGAGTGGCTTGTGGGTTTGAACCACCAGCCTTTTGGTTAGCAGTCAAGTGCCTTAGGCACTACGCTACCAGAGCTCCAGAGTTCTCTAGCCTCTCTGTTAGAAAATGCTAATGAGCTAATGGGAGCTCTGGTAGCATAGTGCTTAAAGCACTTGACTGCTTTAGTATGCCTCGGCAACCCAAGGAGGGGTCGCTATGAGTCGGGGCCCTACTCGATGGCACATAACAACAACAACAACAATGAGCTAATGTTCAGTAGAATTATATTAGGAAATACCACAGTTCTCTTCCAGAAGGACAACTGGCCTGACTTACTCATCCTTTCCCTGGCTGAGAAGTTCAGCTTTTCTTAATAATTAGTTAAAATATAGGGTCTGTGGTCATCCTCTAATTGCAACAAAAAAATATGATATTTGAGGGTGCTGCTACAGAAACTCTATGGATGGAATGTAACCAAAGGTAAACAACTTTGAGAAGGAAGGAAGGATTGGGAGGACTACACTTCATGATGTTTTACACATGATCATTTTATTATGGAGACAAGAGTGAATTGTCTTCAATGTATTTAAAAGTGAGATTATTGTATAATTTTTTTTCTAATTACAGCTTTCAAGCTGCTCCATTTTTCTAGGCCCCATGTTTACTAAATTGGAGAAGGCAAAAACTATTCCCAATCCACCATTCTCTCTCTCTCTCTCTATTTGGTACAAATACTGTATTTGGTTAATTTGAGGAGCCTACATAACATGTGTTTTAGCATCCTATTTTTTCTATAACAAATTGCTGTGAACTTAGTGGCTAAAACAATACAAAGCTATTATTATACAGTTATGTAGGTCAGAAGTCTGACACAGCTTCACTGGGTCCAGTGAGCTTCTTTATGGAGGCTCTCAAAGAGAATTCACTTCTTTGTTTTTTCCAGATTCTAGAGGCCACGTGCCTCTAGAGGGTTCATGGCTCTCTTCTTCCCTCTTTAAAATAAGAAATAGCTGGTTGAATCCTTTTCAAAATGTATCTCTCTAACTGTTCTTCCGTAGTCATATCTTCCACTGATCACAGCCAGGAAAGGTTTTCTGCTTCATATTCAGCTTTTAGGATTCAGACCTCCCCAGATAAGCAAGGATAACATTCCCATGTCAATTCAAGATAATCTTAACCACATCTGCAAACTCTCTTCTGCCAGGCAAGGTAGCATATTCATAGGATCTGAGGGTTAAAATATAAGTATTTTTAGGTAAGGGAGAAATTATTCTGCCTACCATAATATGAATTTGGAAAGTTAGTTAAATAATCTATATAGAACCGATGTCCTTAGTAATATGAAAAAAACAGAAAACAAGTAATTGTTTAACACAAATTACTGCCCCTTCAACCAAGATGCTTCTTATTCACAGTTCTAGTTCCCTCTTTCTGATACCTGAAGTAGTTCCTGAATTCTGCTGTTGTTGATGTTGTTGGTGTTGGTGTCGGTAGGTGCTGTCAAGTCGGCTCCGACTCATAGTGACCCCATGTACAACAGAACGAAACACTGCCCAGTCCTGTGCCAGCCTCACAATTCTTGCTACACCTGAGCCCATCATTGCAGCTACTGTGTCAATCTATCCTGTTGAGGGCCTTCTGCTTTTTCGTTGACCCTCCACTTTAGCAAGCACCATATCCTCTCCAGGGAATGGTCCCTTCTGACAACATGACCAAAGAAGGTGGGATGAAGTCTGGCCATTCTCTCTTCCAAGGAGCATTCTAGCTCACTTCTTCCAGGACAAATTTGTTAGTTGTTCCGGCAGTCCATGGTACTTTCAGTATTCTTTGCCAACATCACAGCTCAAAAGCATCAACTCTTCTTCGATCTTCCTTATTAATGGTCCAACTTTAAAAGGTATCTGAGGCAATTGAAAATACCATGGCTTGGGTTAGGCACACCTTAGTCTTCAAAGAGACATCTTTGCTCTTCAGCACTTGAAAGAGGTCATTTGCAGCAGATTTGTCCAGTGCAATACATCATCTGATTTCTGGACTGCTGCTTCCATTGGTGTTGATTGTGAAACCAATTAGTATGAAATCTTTGACAACTTCAGCCTTTTCTCTATATATCATCATGCTGCTTTTTGGTCCAGTGGTGAGGATTTTTGTTTTCTTTATGTTGAGATGTAATCCATACTGCTGACTGGTGTCTTTGATCTTCATCAATAAGTACTTCAAGTCATCACTTTCAGCAAGCAAAGTTGTGTTGCCTGTATATCACAGGTTGTCAATGAGTTTTCCTCCAATCCTGATGCTACACTGTTCTTCTTATAGTCCAGCTTCACAGGTTATTTGCTCAGCATACAGATTGAATAAATATGGTGAAAGGATACAACCCTGATGCACTTCCTTCCTGATTTTAAACCACACAGTATCCCCTTGCCCTGTTTGAATGACAGCCTCCTAGTCTATGTACAACTTCCTCATGAGCACACTTAAGTGCTCTAGAATTTCCATTCTTCTCAATGTTATCCATAAATTGTTTTGATCCACACAATCAAATGCTTTTGCATAGTCAACAAAACACAAGTAAACACATTTCTGGTATTGTTTGCTTTCAGCCAAGCTCCATCTGACATCAGCAATAATATCTCACATTCCACATCATCTTCTGAATGCAGCTTGCATTTCTGGAAGTTTTCTGTTGATATACTGCTGCAACCATTTTTTAATTATCTTAAGGAAGATCTTACTTGCGTGTGCTATTGATATTCTTCGATAATTTCCACATTCTGTGGGATCATCTTTCTTTGGAATGGGCACAAATATGGATCTCTTCCAGTTAGTTGGCCAGGTAGATGTCTTCCAAATCTCTTGGCATAGTCGAATGAGTGTCTCCAGCAAGAATCCGTTTGTTGAAACATCTCATGGGTATTCTGTCAATTCCTGGACTCTTGCTTTTCACCAATTCCTTCAGTGCAGCTTCAACTTCTTCCTTCAATACCATTTGTTCTTGAACATATGTCACCTCCTGAAATGGATGAAGATTGACCAGTTCTTTTTGGTGCAGTGACTCTGTGAATTCCTTCCATCTTCTTTTGATGCTTTGTGCATCATTCAATATTTTGCCCATAGAATCTTTCAATATTGCAACTCAAGGCTTGACTTTTTCCTCAGTTCTTTCAGCTTGAGAAATGCAGAGCATGTTTCCTTTTTGTTTTCTAACTTGAGTTCTTCACACAATTCATTACAATAATTGACTTTTCTTTTTGAAATCTTCAGTTCTTTTATTGTATCATTTCTTCCATTTACTTTAGCTACTCTCCGTTCAAGGACAAGTTTCAGAGTTTCTTCTGACATCCATTTTGGTCTTTTCTTCCTTTCCTGTCTTTTTAATGACCTTTTATTTTCTTTTATTTTTTTACTTTAATTTTCTGATTTGCTGCCACTTCCAATCCATTTATAAAAATATTATCATATATTCATTAGGCTTAATCTTAGGATTGTTGGACCCCAGCTGGGGTCAGTGGACATATTTTCACAGATGTAAAATTATTTCATCAATATTAATATTTAAGTTAGAAATGGAACATAAAATGAAACCTGAAGCAAGCATACACTTTTTTCCTGAATAAAGGATTTGTAAAATTTCCCCAATATTTGATAATATATTTTACAGAATCCTATAGTATTGAAAATGTAAGGAATATTGGAAATTATCTGAAGAGACCTCTTCGTTTTAAATATGTGAAAACTGGTATTGTTATCTGATGGTTGTACTCTAAGTACATCCATTAAGAGTCCTAAGTTAACAGCTTAACCTGGGAAAGAGGAGCAAGCATTGTGTTTGTGTGTTCAGTGCTCAGTGATATTTTTGAAGTAAATAGAAGTTCCAGCCAGAGCCATTCTAAAATGTCCATATCTGTTGCACAATGATAGGTGAGTAATTCTTAATAATATTAGGACTATATTACTCTTCAATCCACCTCAATGTAAAACACTGATATTGAAATTTATTTTAATTGTAATGCTTTCAATCTGTATGTGGAATATCAAAGCAATAGCAAACTAATACAACAAACAGGGAAAAAAAATAAAGACTATAGTAAGTGGTCAGAGAATTTGAGGGAAACCAAGTATTTGGATATCCAGATCAATTTATTTCCATTCTGTTTTATCATTATGTCATTCTATCTTTCTAACTCATGATAATTCAAGCTTTCATCTTGTTTTTACTTATATGTGAATATACTGCATACATTTAAAGACAACATGTTCAAATTTCATAAATCCAAAACCATATAGAATTCTCTATAAATGAATTCCATTCCAATTGCTAGATATTACAACATCTAGCATATATTTGAACATTTAGCAAATCTGAGAATGCTAAAGTGTTATTATGTTACTCATTTAGAAGTAAATGTTTGACTACTTGTATGATCCTACAATTTATTTTATGCCTGAGAAAGCAGAGATAATTCACTAGGAAAGATGGAGAAAAAAAAAGATACTAAAATAAACTTGATTCACATAATGATCAAAGCATTAAACAAGGAAAAACAAGATTCAAGCTCTGGTGACATAGTGCCTAAGGCATTTGACTACTCACCAGAAGGCTGTTGGTTCAAACCCACTAGCCACTCTTCAGAAGGAAGACTGGGCAATCTACTTCCCTAGAGATGTTGTTGTTGTTGTTGTTATGTGCTGTCAAGTCAGGCCCGACTCATAGCGACCCCTCCTTGGGTTTCTGAGGCAATATCACTACAGAAGTAGATTGCCCAGCCTTCCTTCCGAGGAGTGGCTGGTGGGTTTGAACTGCCAGCCTTCTGGTTAGCAGTCAAATGCGTTAGGCACTATGCTACCACCTGGAAAACCCAAAGAGGAGTGACTATGAGTCACAATCGACTTGATGGCAGTGAGTTTAAAGAGAAAGAAGATTCTCTAAAGCCATGGGGACTCAATCAAACCAGTTGGCATGAATAAAAACTAAACATAGTACATTGGAAAAGAAAATTTAAGTTTAAAAAGTTTAAAAGAAAAAAATAATGGATAAAATCCTAGGAACACTAAAGTGATAAGAACAGAAACACTACAATAATTCAAAAGAGCATTCATTTTGTTTACAATTAATAATTGTAATTATTAGATTACATTCTAGTTTTGAAAATATTAAAAGAAAAAGTCCCTTTTTTGTGTTCAGCCTCAGCCGTCCAAGCACAATTGTGAATATTCTCTTGGTGCCTAAGATTAAGAAATAATGGCCAAGACTAATGAAGCTACAGATTGGTTATTGCAAGTTATGTCTTTTTAAAAAATATGTATCAACACTATTTACACTTAATGAACCAAAGATCTTTGAGAATTTTGCTAATTTGAATTAAGCAATTTGCTAATTCTTACTGTATTTTCTGTTAACACAACTTTGGTGGCATAGTGCCTAAGGCATTTGACTGCTAACCAGAAGGCTGCAGATTCAAACCCACCAGCTACTCCTTGGAAGGAAGATTGGGCAATCCACTTCCATAGAGATACCACCTTGGAAAGACAAGGAGGGGTCGCTATGAGTTGAATTGACTCGATAGCAGTGAGTTTGTCTTTTTTGGTTTGGGGTAATTTAATTGAAAATCGTGTATTCAATAGTCAAATTTCCACATTCTTTTCCAAATTTTTATTTTACTCTTCCCATTTCTCAATAATTTATTAATACAATATGGCAGTCATCAAAATTCCTTTAAATATGTTCTTTCTATAATTATCCTTTACCTAGATTTCCCTAACTTAATAACTAACTAGCTCCTTAAATCTGTCAGTTTGTTGTACTGTGGTGGCTTGCATATTGCTGAGGTCAGAGGCTATGCCACGGGTATTTCAAACACCAGCTGGGTCACCCATGGTGGACACATTTCAGCAGAACTTCCAGACTAAGCCAGGTTAGGAAGAAAGATGAGGCCATCCACTTCTGAAAAAGTTGGCTACTGAAACCCTTATGAATAGTAATGAAACATTATCTGATATAGTGCCAGAGGATGAGCCTCTCAGGTTGGAAGATGCTCAAAATATGACTGAGGAAAAGCTGCTTCCTCAAAGTAGAGTTGACTTTTATGACATAGATGGAGTAAAGCTTTCAGGATCTTCATTTGCTGGTGGGGCACAACTCAAAACAGGAAGAAACAGCTGCAAACATCCATTAATAATTGGAACATGGAATGTATGAATTATGAATCCAAGAAAATTGGAAACTGTCCAATTTCAAAAATGAAATGGAATGCATTAAGATGGATATCCTAGGCATTATTGAGCTGAAATGGACTGGTTTTTGTCACTTTGAATCAGACAAACATATGATCTACTATGCCAGGAATGACTGATTGAAGAGGAATGGTGTGGCATTCATTGCCAGAAAAAATGTTTCAAGATCCATCCTGAAATACAATGCTGTCAGTGATAGGATAATATCCATATGCCTACAAGGAAGACCATACTACTACTACTACTATTCAAATTTTCACACCAACCACTAAAGCCATAGATGATGAAATTGAAGATTTTTACCAATTTCTGCAGTCTGAAATTGACCAAAATTGCAATCAAGATGTGTTGGTTATTACTGATGACTGGAATGCAAAAGTTGGAAACAAAGAATAATTATTGGTAATTGAAAAATATAACCTTAGTGATGAAAATGATGTCAGAGATCACATTATAGAATTTTGCAAGACCAATGACTTATTCATTGCAAATACCTTTTTTCAACAACATAAATGACAGCTATATATGTGGACCTCACCAGATGGAATACACAGGAACCAAATTGATTATATCTGTGGAAAGAAATGATGGAGAAGATCTGTATCATTGCTCTAAACTAAACCAGGAGCTGACAGTGGAATAGACCAACAACTGCTTATATACAAGTTCAAGTTGAAGCTGAAGAAACTTAAAACAAGTCCACAAGAGCCAAACTATGACCTTGACTATATACCACCTGAGTTTAGAGGCCATCTGAAGAATAGATTTGACTCACGAACACAAACGACAAAAGACCAAATGAGTTGTGGAATGACATCAAAAATATCATAAATGAAGAAAGAAAGAGGTCATTAAAAAGATAAAAAAAGGAAGAAAAGACCAAAATGGATGTCAGAAGAGATTTTGAAAGTTGCCCTTGAACAGAGAGTAGATATAGTGAATGGAAGAACTGATGAAATAAAGAGTTGAACAGAAGATTTCAAAGGACAGCTAGAGAAGATAAAATATTATAATAAAATATGCAAAGATCTGGAGTTAGAAAAACAAAAAGGAGGAACACCCTTGGCATTTCTCTAGGTGAAAGAACTGAAGAATGAATTCAAGCCTCAAGTTGCAATATTGGACTCTCTGGGCAAAATATTGAATGTTACAGGAAGCATCAAAAGAAGATGGAAGCAATATACAGAGTCACTGTACCAAAAAGAGAGTGGCTGGTGGGTTTGAACCGCCAGCCTTCTGGTGAGCAGTCAAGTGCCTTAGGCACTATGCTACCAGAGTTCCTTCAGCTATTTTAGGAGGTAGTATATGACCAAGAACCAATGGTACTAAAGGAAGAAGTCCAAGCTGCACTGACAGAATTGGTGAAAAACAAGTCTGTGGGAACTGGTGGGATATCCCCTGAGATGTTTCAACAAATGGATGCAGTGCTAGAGGCACTTGTTCATTTATGCAAAGAAATTTGGAACACAGCTACCTGGTCAACCAATTGGAAGAAGCTGATATTTGTGCCCATTCCAAAGAAAGGTGATCCCAAAGAGCATGGAAATTATCAAACAATATCATTAATATCACACAAGTAAAATTTTGCTGGTGATAATTTAAAAATGGTTGCAGCAGTATACTGACAGGGAACTTCCAGAAATGCAAGCTGGATTCAGAAGAGGATGTGGAACGAGGGATATCATTGCTGATGTCAAATGGATCTTGACTGAAAGTAAAGAATACCAGAAAGGTGTTTACCTGTGTTTTATTGACCATGCAAAGGCTTCAACTGTGTGGATCATTACAAATTATGGATAACATTGAGAAGAATAGGAATTCCGGAACACATAATCATGCTCATGAGGAACCTGTACACAGACTAAAAGTGTGTCACTTGAACAGAACAAGGGGATTCTGCATGGTTTAAAATCAGTAAGAGTGTTTGTCAGGTTGTATCCTTTCACAATACTTATTTAATTTGTAGGCTGAGCAAATAATCCAAGAAGTTGAACTATATGAGGAAGAACATAGCATCAGGATTGGAGGAAGAGTCATGAACTACCTGTGATATTCAGATGACACAACCTTGCTTGCTGAAAGTGAAGATGACTTGAAACACTTATTGATGAAAATCAAAGACTACAGCCTTCATTAGGAGCTCTGGTAGCATAGTGCCTAAGGCACTGGACTGCTAACCAGAGGGCTGGCAGTTCAAATCCACCAGCAACTCCTCGGAAGGAAGATGGGGCAATCTACTTCCGTAGTGATACTGCCTCAGAAACCCAAGGAGGGGTTGCTATGAGTCGGTTCTGACTCGACGGCCCATAATAACAACAACAACAACAGCAACAACAGCCTTCAGTATGGATTACATCTTAATATACAGAAAACAAAAATCCTAACTACTGAAACAACAAGTATCACCATGATAAATTGGAAAAGACAAGTTATTAGGGATTTCATTTTACTTGCATCCACAATCAACATCCATGGGAGTAGCAGCCAGTATATCAAATGTCATACTGCACTGGGCAAATCTGCTGCAAAAGACCTCTTTCAAGTGTTAAGGAGAAAAGATGTCACTTTGAAGACTAAGGTGTGCCTAATCCACACCATCGTATTTTCAATCACCTCCTACGTGTGTGAAAGCTGGACAATGGTTAAGGTAGACCGAATAAGAGTTGACGCCTTTGAATTACGGTGTTGGTGAAGAATACTGAAAGTATCATGGATGCCAGAAGAACGAACAAATCTGTCCTGGAAGAGGCTAAGCCAGAATGTTTCTTAAAAGTGAGAATGAGAATGGCCAGCCTTCATCTCTTGCAGTTGGTTATTTTGTCAGAGGGACCAGTCCCTGGAGAAGTATATCATGTTTGAGAAAGTAAAGCTTCAACAAAAAAGGGGAACACTCTCAGCTAGATGGATTGGCACAATGCCTAAAACAATGGACTCAAGCAAAGCAGAGATTGTAGGGATGGTGCAGGACTAGGCAGTGCTTCTTTCTGTTGTACAATGGCCCCTAACAATAACAACAGATCTCCCCAGACATTCAATAAAGATGTAATCACTCTAATAAGGAATAATCAAGTTTCACAAGTTCTTGCCCTTACCTGTCCAGAAAAAAACCTCCAGTTTTCCAGATAGTGCCTCTTCCCACCACTAATTATGTAAGTTCCAACCAGCATATAAACTACAGCTACCACATAGTGTCTGTCAAAGTCACCAACAATGATCTTTGAGCATTTTTTTCAGTCTTTATAACCTCCAATATTAAATGTCCAAATTTAAGCTATCCACAGAAAGATAACATCTTCTGGAAATTATTTTCATTTATGTAATGGTTTACTGTTGTCCTCATTATTTTCTAGCCCTGCCCTGCCAGCTAGCTCCCTTTTCATCTTTTCTCTATGGTTATATCCTCTCTTCTTTATTACTGCCTTTGTTCACTGAGTCTTTTATTAAAAAATGAATTTAGATTCCAATTCCAGTCAAAATGGAAGCACACTCTCTGTCTCTGACCCTAAATGTAATTACATATACAGGAGAGAATTTATGGAGTAGCTTATGCAAACCCTGAAAAGAAAGTGTAGCAAGAGGCTTGGGGAAGGAAACCAGACTCAAAGTACCATTAACCAGACATGATTTCCCATTTTTCCTTCTTTCTGTACCTTCCAGCCTAGACTCAAAAGCAGCCTAAAAGCTGGAATTCACACAAAATAACTGCCCCAAACTGGCAACAACTCAAGATGTCCTTCAGCCATGAAATCCCTGACAGTAAATGCAGACAGACTGAGTTGCAAGAGAATTCCTATATCTCTTGTCCAAATACTGGAAAAGCAGATCCTAGGACTCAGAGTAGGATAAGTGCCTTGGTTTGGGATATTTTTTTTTGGTGGGGGAGGGGTTGAAGGATTGATTGTATTTTTCTGTTCTCGCCCAGCCCAGCCTCTAGGCAACCCCATGGCACTAGTGGCAGTGATGGCAGTGATGTCTAGGCAGACAACAACAAAAAAAAAATAAAAATATAAACTTTCTCTTGACCAGTAGAATTATGGTCCCAAGAATGTGGGAAAACATCACCATTGATTTTTCCTTTTCTTCTTCTCTCCTCACAGCCTCAGATGCAGATGCAGCATTAATAAGTATGTGACAAAGGAGGTAAACTAAACCCTGACTTTTCAGCCAGAAGACCAACAAAAGGAGTTCCTGGAAGCCAGAGATGTTGCGGATACTGAGCATAGGATAACCTTGAGACAGTGATCCTCTAAAATTATATCTGAATGCCTAAGCTCAGCTTTAAGCTGCACATACATGCATCTGGCACTAAGATGCATACCAAAGATTTTGATAACTTAACTATGGGTAAAAACACTTCCAATGTCTAAGACTGGTTAGTAAATATGTGGGCTTGATCTACATGCCACCAAATAGATTTTGAAAATAAACTGACATTGGACTTACAGTCTACAGAAGGAAGGTAGGAACCTACAGCCTGAACCAAGTTAAAAATTTCATCATTGAATAGTAAAATGAAAACAAAAACAAAATTAACATTTTCTATGAGATATCAATTGACACCAACTCACATATAAGTCAAAATCTCCAGAATACAATCCAAAATCATTCAATGTTAAATAATCAGGAACTCTCAATATATTTCAAAGGAAATAGCACACACCAACAGTGACATAGCACACATGCTGCAATTATCAAAAACTTTAAAGCAGCTGTTATAACCATGCTCCAAAAAATAAAAAACAGATATTCTTGAAACTACTGGAAAAATAGAAATTCTCAGCACAGAAATAAAAATACATATAAAAAAGAACCTAATGGAAATCTCATAGCTCACAGAGTTGTCTCTTAATCAGAATGGAAATGATGGAAAAGAATCAGTGAATTTCAAGATAAATAAACAAATTAGTCAGTATCAGTGAAAGAGAAGAGGAATGAATACATGGTGGCATAGTGCCTAAGGCACTTGACTCCTAACCAGAAGGCTGGTGGTTCAAACCCACCAACCCCTCCTCAGAAGGAAGATGGGGCAATCTACTTCTGTCGTGATATCACCTCAGAAACCCAAGGAGGGGTGGCTATGAGTCAGATCCGACTCCATGGCAGTGAGAGAGAGAGAGAGAGAGAAAGAGAGAGAGAGATTCACACAAAATAACTGTCCCAAACTGGCAACAACCCAAATGTCCTTCAGCCATGAATGGATAAGCAAATGGAGATATATCTATACAGTGGAATACCATTCAGCAATAACAACTAACGAACTACTAGCAAATGCAGCAACAGGAATAAATCTCAAGCACATAAACTGAATAAAATAAGTCCATCTATATGTATGTGTATATATATCTCCTGTATATATCCTTTTATTTCATTTGTATGGCCTGATGAATAAAGCAGAGCTATAGCAATTGACAACACATCAGTGAGTTCCCAGACTGATGGTGAGAGAGGGTTTGATTACAAAAAATCTGATGGAACTCTTCTGTGTCTTGATTATGGTAGTGGTTATGTAAATCTATTCATATGTTAAAACTTAACAAACTGTATATAAAAAAGTCAAATGTCTTCTATGTAAACTTAAAATGACAACAACAAATATAAAATGAAAGGAATTCATGACTTTTTTAACTTTTTTGAAAGGGAGAAAACATTTTGCTTGAAATATTTTTGGTTCTGGGTAAATATGGTATTTTTCTTAAGCTTTTGTCTTTTATTCTTTTCTGTGTTTTTTAATAGTATTATCCATGTTAAAAAAAAAAAATCTTTATTAATTTTTTTTCTTTTTCTATTGTTGTGAAACATAACAAAACATTTGCCAATTCAACATTTTCACATTACAATCCATTGATACTAATAATCACTTAATGGGACAGTTTTATGGGGACCTGCTCTATTTTCAGGAGCAGGATGCAGATAATAGGGTTTTCTGACAGTTTAAATTCAGGATGTTATATCTGAACTCTTTTCCACAAAATCTGAGGTGTTCTTCTCTAGAGTTGTGTGGGTATAGATCACCACCTACAGTGAGCCAACTGGAAAGGAATCTTTCCACCACCCAATCTTCACCCATCTCTGGATCTGCACTTTGAATCTCCTTCTTTCATTTTTGTTTAATTATGGAATAAGGCCTCTTTCTCTTGCAAAAGAACAATTCCTACATTTCTGCTCTGTTTGCCATTTCATTTTAGCTGTTATCAGCAGTTTAGCTGAATACTGGCAGTGGCTGGGATATAGTGTCTATTTGACATTGCAGTCAAGGAAGATCTCTTTGAAGAGGTGACATTTGACCTCAATTGTCAGGCTGAGAAAGAAATATTCTTTTCTAGGTACAGTCAGTCTATAGCTGACTGAGGACAACATGTATTAGTGGCAGTTTCTAAAGTTAGTGGCAATGTATGCAGCAAGGATGCAGTAGGACAAATCATGCAGTTTTAGGCTACAGTGAAAAGCTTAGATGCTTTTCCAAATGCGATGGGAAGGAACAAAAGATGGATGAACACTGGAGCAGAATGATTTGATCAACCTTTTAGAATTATTTCATTGTGGTTGCTCTGTGAAGAGTGTTGGAGGCAAATGGGGCAAAAAGTAGGGAGAAAAGAGGACATCTAGAATACTGCAGTAATTCACATGTGTATTAGGAGGGGCTTGACATCAGGTAGATTAATAAGAATGGGAAAAAAATGACAGATTTTTGAAGATAGAAATAGAATATTTTAAAATTAATTGTACTGTTTCATATTCACACATGAACTTGTTCCAAAATGAACCCATTATCATTCCAGAGAGAGCAACTCCCTGATTAATCAATTTCTGTTAAAAACACAAACATTCTATCAGTAACCCAGGTGCATAACCTTCATCATTTTTTACTCCAAATTTGCTGTCACCCTTCAAATCCAATTTCTGCCATGTCCTATAGCAACCTCTACCATCTGGTAACCTTCCAATTGTATTGTCCAAGCTTACTGACATTAGCCCTCACTTTAATTACTGCAAACACTATCATCATGGTATTTATACTCCTACACTGGAAGAACTGCAGCCAGAATACTTCTGGGAAGAGAGAATGGCCAGACTTCATCTCACCTTCTTTGATCATGTTGTCAAAAGGAACCAGTACCTGAAGAAGGATACCATGTTTGAGAAAGTAGAGGGTCAGTGCAAAAAGGGAAGACTTTCAACAAAATGGATTAACACAGTGGCTACAACAATGGGTTCAAGCCTAGCAACGTTTGTGAGGATGGCGCAGAATAGAGTAGTGTTTCATCCTTTTCTATATAGGGTCATTATGAGTCAAAGCTGATTCAACAGCCCCTAGCAACAACAACACTCCTACACTGTCTCTGCTTCTATGCATCTTATAAAACTGACAAATATTTGTGAACCAGGCTTGGATTATTTTTCTCCCAACTTCAAAAGACATCAAGATTTTTAAATATTTGGTGACCCAAAAATCATGATAATGGCTAATATTTACAGCTAGCACTCCTCAAAATATACTCAACTTGGAAATAAAATGATGTACTTCAAAATAATCACTATGAAAAGTTAGAAATATCTATAACTGATGACAATAAAAGTAATAAATATGAAAACAAAAATGCTGATTAGTTAGAAATTTATTGTCTCCAACGAATTTAGTAAATTGCTACACAATTTTGAAAAATAGCTGTATACTCAACTCAAAAAATGAGAAAAAGTATCATGGAGTAAAATAAAATAGTAGAAGAAAAATATAATGAAATAAAAACAGATGATAAATCATGTTAATGAAACTCAAAATTGCTTCTTAGAAATTATTAATAAACAAATCTCATGTAATTTTCATCAAATATGAAAAAGAGAGAAAACCAAAACAAAACAAAACTCATTGGCATCGAGTTGATTCTGACTCACAGCGACTCCCTTTGTGTTTCTGAAGCAGTAAATTTTTACGGAAATAGATTGTCCAGTCTTTCTTCCGCAGGGTGGCTGGTAAGTTTGAACCATCAACCTTCTGGTTAGCAGTCAGATACCTTTGACAGAAGGAACTAATATTACTATAATATGTAGCTTGTATTATTTATAATATGTAGCTTGATATCTTTCTTCTCCATTGATTGATGCCCATTCATGGTTGGGTACCTCTCCACCTTCAGAGTTGGATAAAATTCTATACCAAGGGGCAGGAGTAGGAAGCATGTCTGGATTTCTGGGAGGTTTCTGAGGAGATGGATGACACAACTTACAAGTGTTGGGCTGATATTTGCCAATGATAATAGTAGACAAAAGGGAATTAGATAAATTACCTTCCTTTCTTTTCTATGGACTCTCCTCTAAGGTGAAGTTCTTTTTTGCAAATTTGCTGGCAAAATCCTGCAAGTTCACATCATCTAAAAATGTTGTTACTATTAATTGCCAACAAGTCAATTCTGACTTATGGTGACCCCTTGTGTACAGAGTAAAATGCTCCATAGGATTTTCTTTTCTTTTTTTTTTTTCCCCCCCTTAGTGGTATTGTGCTAGTCTCATGTTTTTGTTATATTCCTTTTCCCCTCACCCATATAAAATCTATCTCTTAAATCCCCATCTATTTCCTCTCCTTTTTGTAGAGTTTTCAGTGAGTGTGCTCTTTTGGAAGGAGATCACCAGGTCTGTCTTTCAAGACATCTCTGAGTGTGTTCAAACCACCAATCTTTCAGCTAGTAGTCTTTTACCACCATATTCTTGCATTTCCCAAATAAAATATTGGCAACTTAGTCTTCACCTAAAATTCTATTTTGTAGAAAACTCAGGCTAGCATCATTAGGAATGAAAAAGAAATCTTACTACCGATATGCTAGAGATATAAAAAAAATAAATCCTAAGGGAACAAACTATTTTATAGAATAAGTTGAAAACTTAGATAAAATAGAAATTGTTCTAAAAAACACATAAAGGTTTAAAATCATCAACTTAGATATTTGTACAACTGAAATGCTCTTACTTGTATAAAGAACTGAATTAATTTCCAATTGTTATTATAATGACCACACATTTAGTGGCTTAGAACAGCACAAATTAATATTGTCCTGTTCTGGAAATCAGAGATCTGAAACAGGTCTTACTGGGCTAAAATCAAGGTGTTGGTAGGGCTGCATTCCTCTCTGGGGGAATCTAGAAAAGAATCAGTCTTCTTACCACTTTCAGCTTTTGGAGGTTGTCTAAATTTCTTGGCTTGTGACCCCATTCTACTTCAAAGCCAGCAACTGCTGGTCAAGTCTTTCTCATATTGCACTCCCTGACTAATTCTCTTGCTTCCCTCTTTCACTTATAAGTATCCATATGACGACATTTGGATTACCCATATAACCTAGAATAATCAACCCCTTTCAAGGTTAGCAAACTAGAAACCTCAATTTCCCCTTGCTGTGTAACACAATATATTGACAAATTCTAGGCATTGGAGGACCATTATTCTGCCTATCACAACACCTTAACATGATCCAGTGAAACTTAAATGAGTCAATGAGGGATGCTGGGATATGGAAAAAGTATTATAATACCTTTAATATAAAATATTTTCAGTGTATACTACTTTAAAAACTAAAAGATAAAAGTGAAAAAGTTCACATGGAAAGCTCTTAAGGATAAATTGTATTTTCTAAGTTACGATTCACATCTAAATTAAAGGTAAAAATAAACATTATTCTGCAGGATGATTACCAAATTATGTATGTGGGAAGGAGAGAAAATGAGCAAATATACTTAAATTGAAAATTAGCTATGGATGAGAATAGGCCTGACAGTGTGTGATGGCTCCCAGACTGTCTTTTAGAAACCCTGGCATTTCTCAAGCTCCAGAGAGGCTTTCAGCTCATAAAACTGGGTAAGAATGATCTTTTCCAATTTGCAGAGGGAGGAGAAAATGAATTATTTAGAGATATTTTCCCAATTTTCACTTTTCCTCCCTTAAAAATATATCACAAACCTTTTGGCACCTGCTACCAGATATATTTTATTAAACACTGTCAGACAACAAAATTACTAAATAATTAGAAAACGAATATGTTTTAGCAATAGTAAAATGCACTGTTATCAAGAGGAGGAGGTCTTCCTTAGTTCAACAGCTTGGTTTTCTGATTTCTACATGCTTGCAGAGATTTTCTATGACATTTTGGAGAATGAAATGAGCTCTATGATTATTGGTTTGTGCCTTTATATTCATTTTTATAAATGGTTACTCTTCATATGGTTTAAAAATTACATTATCAGGAATGTTTGATATACATGTGGTCATTGTACTACCAGCATGGAGTACCCTGCCTCTTTCTGTTTACATCCGTATCATACCTATGCCCCAGGTTTAATTCAATTTCCACATGCTGTATAGCCCTCTCAGAAAACACCAGCCTACAAACTGACCTCACCTGATCTTGTTCGTGGTATACATTTAATTATGTACACACGTACTATGATCCTAATAGTGTTAAAACATAAGACTGTGCTTTCCTCTTTTGCATTTTCCTATGTAACTTTTCCCCCTGAAAGCCAAATATAACCACCAGTCTAGGGATGAGTGTATTAAAATGCAAAAAGGGAATAAGAATAGGAAAAAAAAAAAAAGAAAAAAACCTCAGCTGCCCTTACTCAAAATAGGATTTGGCAACAAGAAAAAAACTCGGCACTGCTGAAAAACAAATGTACCTTTGCAATGTACCTCCTCCTTAATTTCTAGGGGGTGCACACTGTTTACATGCTTGGCTGCTAACTTAAAGGATAGAGGTGCTAGTTCATCCAGAGGTTCGGCATAAGAAAGACCTGGTGATCTACTTCAAAAAAATTAGACATTTAAAGCCCTGTGAAGCATAGTTTTACTCTGATACACAACAGGTCAATGTGAGTTGGAATCAACTCAATGGTAAGTGGCATTTGTTTGGTATATAAAAGTCTGGGTTGGTGTACTTCATAATTTATATGAAGATAGTTAAGAAAAAAAATGTTGTTGTTGTTATGTGCCATTGAGTCGGATCCGACTCATAGTGACACCTCCTTGGAGCTCTGGTAGCGTAGACTACCAGAAGGCTGGTGGTTCAAACCCACCAGCCACTCCTCGGAAGGAAGGTTGGGCAATCCACTTCTGTAGTGACACCACCTCAGAAACCCAAGGAGGGGTCGCTATGAGTCAGGTCTGACTCAACGGCACATAACAACAACAACATCATTACGGAAGTAGATTGCCCAACCTTCCTTCCAAGGAATGGCTGGTGCATTTGAACCACCACCAGCCTTCTGGTTAGTAGTCAAGTGTCTTAGGCACTATGCTACCAGAGTTCCGGAAAAATCTCACCTCTTGCATCCTTAGAAATTTGAGCTACGATGTGGAGGAGGGGGCATAATTTGGAAACTTTCAGATGAGTACAAAGGTAGCCAAGAACATCTTGGTAGTGGTATCATAGTGAGGAGAAAGTAAGCCTCTAGAAGTTCGCACATTGCCACTTCCAATTCAGCACCCCTTGGCATTGGCCCTGAGGTGATACTGAAAGGTAGGTAAGCACTTAAAGCTGAAGTAGTTCTTCTGGTTTTCCATGGCATATGTGAAAAAGACCAGCAAGCCTTTGTCTATGTGGGGAAAGCGCAGGAATTAATAATAAACTATCCTGGACCCAGAATAAAGAGTCTGTCTCTGGTGGGGACTTCAGGCTCAGAGGTCAATGATGCCAGAGCCATGGTACCATACAGAAAAGGACCACACATTGATCCCAATAACTGGAAGTAGCCAGTTACAGTGCAGGCGGTGCCTGTCCCAGGATCAGACTACACTTGTAGTGAATACTTAAAAGACCACACAATCTGAAGACTCTACTGCCAGAAAGGCATAGTAAGCTTCTCTTTGTCTGTATACCCAGACAACACTCTGCAGTGGAGCAGAAGAGAAAGTCTAAAATCTGAAAGACTGAGTCATTTGCCTGAGACACCCAAGAGGAATTTGGGTTACATAAAAAAAGACATTTCACATTGTTGGATAAACTGAGATCATAAAATGGGACTGAATTTCTTTCTCTGCTACCCGGTGTGTTAGAGTGCTTAGGGAAAACCAGAGCAGTTGCAGACAATAAAAATAATCTACATTTTCATTTTATATGTGAACAAAGTTTAAGTCCCAGCTTGTTCACTAATTGTCTAGCATGCATGTCATGACTCTTTTGATATGCTTCCACACCTGGTACAGTGCTAGCCACAGAGTAGACATTAATGCATTGATTAATAGGAATAACTTTATCCCCATCCGTGCCCTTGTAGAGCATCAGCTTATTAGTGGTTTTAACTGCCTCCCCATGGGGTATTGAATAAGTGAGGAAATGTTTTGTTTTTGTGTTTCACAATGCCAAAGAAGTGCTGCAGCATTCAGTGTGTGGGAGCCAGGGTCGCTAAATGTCAAAAACTTAAGAAACATTCTGAGTAATAAAGCGTTGTCTCCCCAAAATGCCAATAGAACTGCCACTGGGAAACACTGATAAATACAGGCACTATAGCTACAGATATAGGACAGATAAAGAACAGAGAATGGACGAAAGAAGAGAGAAAAGAAGGAGAAGCGTATGCACACCAACGTTGCTGGGAGATCGATATTGAACTACCATTTTAAAACACCAGAACTACAGGATTTTCCTCCAAAATGTTCATTCACTAATGTATACTACTGTTAACTTTTAATTTATAAGCAAATGGCCCCAACCAACTCTAAGAGGTGCTGCAGAGAATGGTGGGTGATTGTAGCAGTGGTAACCTGCGTGGAAGGCAGTGGTGAGCTGATGGTGGAAATACTGATGACAGCTGCAGTCAACTTCTCCTTATACTGTAAAATTAAACATCAAAGAGATGCTAGCCTTCTGACTTTAGTGGAAACCAGGTGGAGATGAGATATACAAGAAAGGGATTCATGGCTCTTCCATGAAAATACAGAGAAGAAAGGTCATTAAAAAGGACTTAAAGCTCATCCTGAAATTTCCATACTTGGAGCCAAAGTATATCAAAAAGACTGTCAGGATTTTTTTTTTTCATTTCCTTTTTTAAATATGTGTTTACAGAAGCTGCAAAATTTGAGACTGACATCTGTTTCTGAAGCTTCACTGTGACTGACTTCCTTCCTTCAACCTTATAAATCCAACTACCAACAGTTTCAGTTAATGTGCAAAGTGACTAAGTTCTGTTCAGCACGTTCTCATGGAATATTCAATGTTATAGACATTTTACTGTCTAATATAGACATTTTACTACTAACCATGAACCCATAGAAAAGTAAAAAAGTTTAACCTTATACATTCTCATACCAGTCTCACCAATCACTTTTAGTAAATTATATACAGAACAAAACACTATGCTTGGGGAGAAACAAAAAGAGATTTCCATCCTCTGAATAGGATGAAATATCCATGTGCTTTTAGGTTCTTGTTTTCCTTATAGTTTCTCTAACTAGCCTTCATACCCCTGCCTACCCACCAGCCACTCCTCGGAAGGAAGGTTGGGCATTCCTACTTCCATAGTGATACTGCCTCGGAAACCCAAGGAGGGGTCGCTATGAGTCGGGGCTGACTCGATGGCAAATAACAACAACAACAACAACAACCCCTGCCTAACCTTGAACTTGTTTTGTTTTTTTTTTTAAGGAAGAATTTGGTTGCATATTAAATTTTTAAAAAATGCAATCATTACAAAAATAAACACCAACTCATATACAAAAATTTTAAAGGAATAGAAGACAAAGGAAATAAAATAGTTTGTAAAATGAAACTAAATAAATCTTGATTCCTGTTTTTTATTTCCTCCTTTTTCCCTAGGGAGTTTACGCTGAATCTCAGAGTACATTTAGAGTAAATGCTTGTCATCTCAGCTGAGAAAGGTGGGAAATAGTAGAAGGTGGGACCAACTAACTTGGTAACAAATGCAGGTCTCACCAATTCAAATTTTGTCAGTTAACTTGCTTTTTTAAAATTCATTTTAACTGAAAATTAATCTTCAGAACAATATTAATGAAATTGATTACAGTAAGAAGTGAGTTCCTAGTGTGGAAGACGTTTGATTCATTTGTGTCACTTAATATTAAAAGTAGCTACAAAAAGCCAGACACACACACACACACAAAAAAAAAAATCAGTTTTCTCTCTTCACTTTGGTAATATTACAACCTTTGATTATTCTACATTAAAAGATTAAAAACACTAACATCCTATTCTTATTTATGGTCCACAGCTGAATATCTATCTACTCTAAAGACTTTAAAGGCAGACTTGTTTCTTTACATTTCATCTTTGAGAAAATAACTTATAGAAATAAACCTTATCCTTGATGAAGAGTATTGATTGACATATGAGAAATTTGATTAACAGTGTTTCAGGCAGAAATGTAAGTTGTAGGAAGCTTGAAAATTTCTATGAAGACAAACCATGTATTCATATAGTATCACTAGTCTTTGTCAATTAAAGAAATAATTTTAGAAATTGAGGACATAAAACAGTTAACAGTTTTATTTTGGTGACTCTTTGCTGTAATAATTTAGTCTGTACATTAATACAACAGGAGAGATACTCATTTCTATCTTGCATAATAGTCCAGAGTTATACTGTAGGCAGGAGTTGAATGCATTCTACTCTGCTCTGGGGGCAACTCCATTGCTCTGTTATACTCCGCATAATTTAGGTGGAACACCAAAACTTCAACCACTGCATAGCCTGTGTAATGAGAAAGAGAAAAAAATTGAATTTAAGTCATATTCCTTTTTAAAGGACATAACCTGAAAGTTGCAAACATCAATCCACTAACATCCCATTGGCTAGAGTTTAATCAGATGCCCATAACTAACTACAAAGAAGACCAAGAAAAGTAGTACAGAACCAGGCATCCACACGATCAGATAAAACATAGATGGTAAATGACTGAAATGAAGGAAGTAATTTGGATACTGGGGAACAGAAACATTAGAATGATTGCTTGTGGGAAGACTTTGTTGTTGTTGTTATATGCCATTGAGTTGGACCCAACTCACAGCGACCCCTCCTTGGGTTTCTGAGGTGGTATCACTCTGCAAGTAGATTGCCCAACCTTCCTTCCAAGGAGTGGCTGATGGGTTTGACCCGCCAGGCTTCTGGTTAGCAGTCAAGTGCCTTAGGCACTACGCTACCAGAGACTTGAGATTAGGGATGAGAGAGAAATTTTAATTTCTCATAGAACAGAAATCCATTTTGTTCTAAGTATGTTGTCCATTGTAATTTCAATTTTGTACCATGGATACTTTTATTCCATTAACATATTTCACCTAAAAATATGTCTTTTAAAATAATTTAAAAGAGGTGAAAAGTAAACAAAAATATATAATGGCTTTTCACAATGTGTTTCTCATTCTCTACATTAGCTATAGCTGGATCTTTAGCATTTAAAATATACAAATGCACATGTATGCATTTTAAGATGTATACTCGTACACTTGTAGACATTTCTAGTAGAGTGGTCAAGAGCAAAGTCTCTAGTCAGACTACTCAGTACAAAAACTGCTTGTAACACCTACTAGATGTATGTACCTAAGGCTAGTTACTTAAACACACTGTCCATCTAGTTTCATCTCTAAAAATGATTTAATAATAATAACACCTGCCTCATAAGACAATTGCCTACCCAAAAACTGTTCTTTACTTATTGTTGTTGTTATGTGCCGTCAAGTCAGACGCAACTCACAGTGACTTCTCCTTGGGTTTCTGAGTCAGTATCATTACATAAGTAGATTGCCCAATCTTCCTTCCAAGGAGTGGCTTTACTTATTAGCAACCTCAATTTTAGTCCACAAAACAAAGTATGCAATTAAAAACATTCACCTCCATGTTATCCTTGGAGCAAGGCATAAATGTTTGACCCAGTCCTATCCAGTGAAATCACTGGGCAGACATGCTAATTGTTAAGTCTTGGCATCTGTCTTGAAGATAAGAACATAACATTTTTTTTTTTTTTTTAATTCTGTATACCTTGGGAACCATCTGCTAAATCCAACAAAAATGCTGGGGTAAAGTCTCTGCTTACTGCACCTTTGTTGTATTGACAATGTTTCAAAATTCAGATCATGATTTGTAAAAGTGCAATTTTTCAGACAAGATTTGGAGGCCGTTATCTATATAACACCTAAGATAATAAAGTGTCCTTACATTTAAGATGTCAGTACTATTTATGTGACTCGGGTTCTCATTTATCCTAAAAGTTTATTGATTACTCTTAGAAAACAAACCATCTGTAGTTTCCAGAAGCACAATATCTAATTTTCAATATAAACCAATCAAATTGATATTACTGGATTAGCAGCATGTTCATTATCATTTTTTATTCAGGTAAATATAAAACTTTGTTTTAATATCCTTTTTTCCCAACATATCATACTGATTTTTTTTCTCAGACCAAAACAATTTAGCGTTTCCTAAAATGCATCTTGATTCCAAATAAAAGAGCCACTAAAATTTGGAAATTTGAAAGAAAGGAAAAGAAGAGATAGAAGTTATATAAAAAAGAACAATGTTTACTAGACTTGACAATGTAAAATGCTTTTTTTAAAAACTCTATTATTTATTCTTGTTGCATAAACCATCGATGGAGGAAAGTGTATAAATGTAGACCCCACCCTGATATTATGTTTTAGTGCAAAAGAAAGAGTTAAATGCTTAATTATGTAAGTAATAATTTAATTATAATAACTAATCAAATGTAAGATGAGATCTCAAGGAATGACTGAAAAACATGATAGAGCAAGTATTCCAGAACAAATCAGTAGTATGCTTGAGAGTGATGATGTAGGAAAGAAAATGGTGCAACTGAAGAACCAAAATTCTGGAATTCAGTCAGAAAAGATATGAGTTGTATAAAATAATACTGATGAGGATTTTGGATTTTATCCTAATGTTGTTGTTGTTGTTAAGTGCCGTCGAGTCGTTTCCTACTCATAGTGACCCCATGCACAGCAGAACGAAACACTGCCCGATCCTGCGCCAGCCCCACAATCCCCACTATACTTGAGCCCATCATTGCATCCACCGTGTCAATCCATCTTGTTGAAGGCCTCCCCCTCTTTTGTTGACCCTCCACCCTGCCAAGCATGACATCCTTCTCCAGGGAATGGTCCCTTCTTACAACATGACCAAAATAGGTGAGATGAAATCTGGCCATTCTTGCTTCCAAGGAGCATT
>NW_006921803.1:4606151-4656178 GCF_000298275.1 Orycteropus afer afer
CAAGGGATATCATAGCTGTTGTCAGATGGATCTTGGCTCAAGGCAAAGAATATCAGAAAGATGTTTACTTGTGTTTTATTGACTATGCAAAGACATTTGATTGTGTGGATCATGACAAATTATGGATAACATTGAGAAGAATGGGAATTCCTGATCACTTGATTGTACTCATGAGGAATCTGTTTATCCTAATACTTCACATATATTATAGTAAATGGTTGATATTATATATATGTTACCAAACCAAAGACCCAAACCCACTACCACAGACTTGATTCCAAACCCCACTGGGTTTCCAAGGCAGTAAATTTTTGTGGAAATAGATTGTCCCCATCTTCCTTCCACAGAGTTGCTGCTGGGTTTGAACTGCCAGTCTTCTGGTGAGCAGTCAAATGTCTTAGGCACTGTGCCACCAGAGCTCTTTTAATGTTACAGAAATTTGCCCTTAGTTTGAAACAAACGAGCCAACCCACACTAGCTACAAATTCTTCATACAATCACCTTCAGTTGCTTTGCATGCAGCTTTTAAATCACTGAAAAGACTTAGAACCTTTTATTTTACTAAAGTAAGACTATATAAGAACCATATGCACCTATTCCTACTTGCCTACAAATTCTACATAAAGACTTAAAGAAATAAAAACAAGTCTTATTCCTAACCCAGGGGCTGCCTGTATAATTGTCTTTTCAGACTTTCTATCATTTTATTTTGGTAAGACATTTGGCAGCTAACCAGAATGTCAGAGGTTCAAATCCACCAGCTGTTCTGTGGGAGGAAGATAAAGCAATCTACTTCCATAAAGATTTACAGCCTTGGAAACTCAATGTGGATCTTTGTGGGTTGGAATCAACTTCATTGCAATGAGTATCATTTTATTTTATAAAGAAAATCCTGTTTTGTTTTGTTTTGTTTTGGTTTTTCTTTCAACAAGGCTTAGTTTACAAGGCAGTGGTGCCACTAAAAGCTCAAGAAAATCTGCTTTCAATCTCAGAGGTAAGCAATGATAAATTTGTTTTGCATATCGTACTCTTAACAGATTGAGTGAAGGAGGTGCAAGGTCTTTTTAAGGGGAATTAAACAAAAAACATTTTAATAATTAAAAATACTGCCCCATGATATTCATGTCATGCCACAACTGCCACATATAATAAGTGTAGCTAATGTTGTTGCTCTGTGCCATCGAGTCGGACCCGACTCATAGTGACCCCTCCTTGGGCTTCCGAGGTAGTATCATTATGGAAGTAGATCGCCCCATCTTCCTTCCGAGGAGTGGCTGGTGGGTGTGAACTGCCAGCCTTCTGGTTAGCAGTCAAGTGCCTTAGGCACTATGCTACCAGAGCTCCCAATATATAGCTAATATATTCTGGCATTTATTCGTTCCAGACACTGATTGTTAAGTGCTTTATAAGTGATAATTTATACTTCCCCACAACCCCATGATTACTATCATTTGCATTTTATTAATAAAGAAACTGAAACACAGATGAGTTAATTGCCCAAGGTTGCACAGATAAATGCTCAGACCACTCTAGCTCCAAAGAATGAGATACTACCTTGCTTTTCACATAAATATGCCCCATAGATATATAAGTGGATGAGTCTCACTTTTCTGTCTAGCCTTTAGGTATGCCCTAAACTTCAGATTCAAATGTTCAGTGGTGACTCAATTTCCATGTGCATTCCTAATGGTTATTTCAAAGTTAATATATTATTGTTATGTGCCGTCGAGTTGTCTCCAACTTGTAGTGACCTTATGTGCAACAGAACAAAACACTGCCTGGTCCCGTGCCAGTGTCACAATCCCTGCTATACCTGAGGCCATCACTCCAGCCACTGTGTCTATCCATCTAGCTGAGGGCCTTCCGCAATTTCATTGACCCTCCACTTTCCCAAGAATGATATCCTTCTCCAGAGAATGGTCCCTTCTGACAACCTGACCAAAGTAGATGAGGTGAAACCTGGCCATTCTAGCTTCCAAGAAGCATTCCAGCTGCACTTGTTCCAGGACAGATCTGTTAGTCCTTTCATCAGTCCACAGAACTTTCAGCAATCTTTGCCAACACAACAACTCAAAAGCATCAACTCTTCTTCAGTCTTCCCTATTCATTGTCCAGCTCTCACATTCATATGAGATGATTGAAAATACCACGGCTTGGGTTAGTTACACCTTAGTCTTCAAGGAGACATCTTTGCTCTTTAGCACTTGAAAGAGGTCTTTTGCAGCAGATTTGCCCAGTGCAATACATCTTTTGATGTCTTGGCTGCTGCTTCCATTGGTGTTGATTGTAGAACCAAGTAATATGAAGTCTTTAACAATTTCATTCTTTTCTCCATCTATTGTGATGCTGCTTATTGGTCCAATTGTGAGGATTTTACTTTTATGTTGAGGTGTAATCCATACAGTTGACTGTAGTCTTTAATTTTTATCAGTAAGTACTCTAACTTGTCCTTACATTCAGCAAGCAAAGTTGTGTAGTCTGCATAGCACAGATTGTTAATAGCCTTCTTCCAATCCTGATGCCACATTCTTCTTCATATAGTCCAGTTTCTCAGATTACTGCTTACCATACAAGTTGAATGTTGTTGTTTTTGTTATGTGCCATTGAGTTGGACACAACTCATAGCGACCTCTCCTTGGGTTGCCGAGGCAGTATCACTATGGAAGTAGATTGCCCAACCTTCCTTCCGAGGAGTGGGTGGTGGGTTTGAACCACCAGCCTTCTGGTTAATAGTCAAGTGCCTTAGGCACTATACTATCAGGAAATCCTATACAAGTTGAATAAGTATGGTGAAAAGATACAACCCTGACACACTCCCTTCTTGATTTTAAACCGTGCAGTATCCCCTTATTATGTTCAAATGACAGCCTCCTGGTCTATGCACAGATTCCTCATGAGTAAAATTAAGTGTTCTGGAATTCCCATTCTTCTCAATGTTATCCAATATTTGTTATGATCCACACAATTGAATGCCTTTGCATAGTTAATAAAACACAAGTAAACATCTTTTTGGTATTCTTTGTTTTGACCAAAATCCATCTGATATCAGCAATGACATACCCCTCTTCTAAATTCCATGTCCTCTTCTAAATATAGCTTGCAGTTTTGGAAGTTCTCTGTCAATATACTGCTGCAACCATTTTTGAATTATCTTATTAAGATTTTACTTTTTTGTGTTATTAATGGTATTGTTTGATAATCCCTACATTCCATGGGATCACCTTTCTTTGGAATGGGTACAAATAGAGATCTCTTCCAGTCAGTTGGCCAGGTAGCTGTCTTTCAATTCTCTTGGCATAACTGAGTGAGTTCCTCCAGCTAAGCATCCATTTGTTGAAACATCTCAATGTGTATTCCGTCAATTCCCTGAGCCTTGTTCTTTGCCAGTTCCTTTAGTGCAGCTTTGACTTCTTCCTTCGATACCATTGGTTCTTGATCATTTGCCACCTCCTTAAATGGATGATAATCTACCAATTCTTTGTGGCATAGTGACTATGTGTATTCCATCCATCTTCTTTTGTTTCCTGCATCATTCAATATTTTGCCCACAGAATGTTTCAATATTGCAATTCAAGACTTAAATTTTTCCTCAGTTTTTTCAGCTTGAGAAATTCTGAGTGTGTCCTTCCCTTTTGGTTTTCTAAATCTAGCTCTTGGCACATTTCATTATAATAATTGACTTTGTCTTCTCGAGCTGCTATTTGAAATCTTCTGTTCAGCTCTTTTATCCTGTCAGTTTTCCCATTTGCTTTAGCTACCCTCCATTGTAGGGCAAGTCTCAGCATCTCTTCTGACATCCACTTTGGTCTTTTCTTTTGTTTCCTGTCTTTTTAATGACCTTTTGCATTCTTCATGGATGATGTTCTTGATGTCATCCCACAATTCTAGTTTTTGGTCATTGGTGTTCAGTGCATCAAATCTATTCTTTAGAGAGTCTTTAAATTCAGGAAGGATAAAATCAAGGTCATATTTTGGCTCTAATAGAGTTGTTTTAATTGTCCTCAGTTTCAACTTGAACTTTCATATGAGCAGTTGATGGTCTGTTCCACAATCAGCTCCAGGCCTTGTTTTGTCTGTAGATATTGAGCTTCTCCGTTGCCTCTTGCCATATATGTAGTCAATCTGATTCCTGTGTACTCCATCTGGTGAAGTCCACATGTATAGTCACCATTTGTGTTGTTGAAAAAAGGTATTTTCAATGAATAAGTCATTGGTCTTGCAAAATTCTATCATGCGATCAAAGAGCCTAAAATTGACCCAGTACATAGTAAATATTCAACAAACAGTTGCTAAATAAATTAACAATGCACGTAGCTATACAAAGGCTCTCTGATGGTACTGTGTTTAAAGCATTGGACTGCTAACCAAAAGATCAGCTGTTCAAATACATCAGACACTCCATGGGAGAAAGATGAAGCCATCTGCTTCTGCCAAGATCTACTGCCTTAGAAACTCTACGGGGCAGTTCTATTCTGTCCTATCGAGTTTCTACACCACCACTCATCTGTCAGTGAAACACCGTCTGATATATTACTGGAAAACTTTATGAATAACCCTGAAACATTGTCTGATATTGTGCCAGAAGATGAGCCACTCAGGTCAAAAGGTACTCAAGATATGACTGGGAAAGAGCTGCCTCCTCAGAGTAGAGCTGACCATAATGATGTGGATGGAGTAAAGCTTTCAGGACCTCCATTGGCTTATGTGGCACGACTCAAAATGAAAATAAACAGCTGAAGCCATCCATTAATAATCGGAACATGGAGTGTATGATGTATGAATCTAGGAAAATTGAAAGTTGTCAAAAATGGGATGGAATGCATAAAGATCTATATCCTAGGCATTAGTGAGCTGAAATAGACTGGTTTGGGCCATTTTGAACCAGACAACCATATGCCCTATTATGTTGAGAATGACAAATTGAAGAGGCATGGCGTGGCATTCATCATCCAAAAGAATGTTTCAAGTTTCACTGTATCCTGAGGTACAATGCTGTCACTGATAGGATAATATCTATACACTTACAAGTAACACCAGTTAATACTACTATTATTCAAATTTATGCACCAACCACCAAAGCCAAAAATGAGGAAATTGAAGATTTTTACCAACTTCTGCATTCTGACATTGATCAAACATGCAATTAAGATGTGTTGATTGTCACTGGGGATTGGAATGCAAAAGTTGGAAACAAAAAAGAATCACCAATAGTTGGAAAATATGGTTTTGATGACAGAAATAATGCTGGAGATTGCATGATAGAATTTTGCAAGACCAACAACTTATTCATTGAAAATACCTTTTTTCAACAACACAAATGACTGCTATACACATGGACTTTACCAGATAGAGTACACAGGAATCAGATTGACTACATCTCTGGAAAGAGGTAATGGAGAAGGTCAATATCTTCAGGCAAAATAAGGCCAGGAGCTGACTGTAAAACAGACTATCAGTTGGTCACATGTAAGTTCAAGTTGAAGCTGAAGACAATTCAAACAAATCCACAAGAGCCAAAATATAACCTTGATTGTATCCCTCCTGAATTTAGAGACCATCTAAAGAATAGATTTTATGCACTGAACAACAATGACCAAAAACCAGAGGAATGGTGGGATGACATCAAGAACATCATCGATGAAGAAAGCAGGTCATTAAAAAGACAGGAAAGGAAGAAAAGATCAAAATGGATGTCAAAAGAGACTCTGAAACTTGCCCTTGAATGGAGAGTAGCTAAAGCAAATGGAAGAAACAACAAGATAAAAAAGCTAAACAGAAGATTTCAAAGAGCAGCTTAAGAAGACTAAGTCAATTATTATAATGAAATGTACCAAGAGCTGGAGTTAGTTAGAAAATCAAAAGGGAAGAACACAGTTGGCATTTCTCAAGCTGAAAGAACTGAGAAAGAAAAAAAAAAAAATTTAAGCCTCGAGTTCCAATATTGAAAGATTCTATGGGCAAAATATTGAATGATGCAGGAAACATCAAAAGAAGATGGATGAAATACACAGAGTCACTGTACCAAAAAGAATTGGTTGATATTCACCCATTTCAGGAGGTGGCATATGATCAAAAACCAACGGTACTGAAGGAAGCAGTCAAAACTACATTGACGGAATAGGCAAATAACAAGGTTCCAGGAACTGACAGAATACCCATTGAGATGTTTCAATAAATGGATGCCCTGCTGGAGGCACTCACTCAGTTATGCCAAGAGATTTAGAAGACAGCTACCTGGCCAACTGACTGGAAGAGATCCGTATTTGTGCCCATCCAAAAGAAAGGTGATCCCACAGACTGTGGAAATTATCTAACACTATCATTAACATCACACACAAGTAAAATCTTGCTGAAGATAATTCAAAAACAGTTGCAGTAGTATATTGACAGAGAACTTCCAGAACTGCAAGCTGGATTTAGAAGAGGATGTGGATTGAGGGATATCATTGCTGATGGTAGATGGATCTTGGCTCAAAGCAAAGAATACCAGAAAGATGTTTAGTTGTGTTTTATTGACTATACAAAGCATTCGATTATGTGGATCATAACAAATTATGGATAACATTGAGAAGAATGGGAATTTCAGAACACTTAACTGTGCCCATCAGGAACCTGTATATAGACCAAGAGGCTGTTGTTCTAATAGAACAAGGGGATCCTGCATGGTTTAAAATCAGGAAGGGAGGGTGTCAGGGTTGTATCCTTTCACCATACTTACTCAATCTGTATGCTGAACAAATAATCCAAGAAGCCAGATTACGTGAAGAAGAACGTGCCATCAAGATTGGAGGAAGACTTATCAACAACCTGCAATACACAGTTGACACAACTTTGGTTGCTGAAAATGAGGATGACTTGAAGCATTTACTGATAGATATTAAAGACTTCAGTCTGCAGTATGGATAACATCTCAACACAAAGAAAACAAAAATCCTCACAACTGGACCATTAAGCAGCATCACAATAAAGGGAGAAAAGATTGAAGCTGTTAGAGATTTCATATTACTTGGTTCCACAATCAATACCAATGGATGCAGCAGTCAAGACATCAAAAGACGTATTGCACTGGGATCTTCTGCAAAGACCTGTTTCAAGTGCCGAAGAGCAAAGATGTCTCCTTGACTCAGGTGTAACTAACCCAAGCCATGGTATTTTCAATCATCTCATACGCATGTGAGAGCTGGACAATGAATAAGGAAGACCAAAGAAGAGTTGATGCTTTTGAGTTGTGATGTTGGCAAAGAATAATGAAAGTGCCATGGACTGACAAAAGAACTAACAAATCTGTCCTGGAAAAGGTGCAGCTGGAATGCTCTTTGGAAGCAAGAATGGCCAGACTTTGTCTGACCTACTTTGGTCATTTTGCCAGAAGGGACCATCCTCTAGAGAAGGATATAATGCTTGATAAAGTAGAGGGCCAGCAAAGAAAAGGAAGGCCTCCTTCAACAAGATGGATTGGCACAGTGGCTGCAATGATGGGCTCAGGTGCAGGAGGGATTGTGAGGCTGGCACAGGACCAGGCAGTGTTTTGTTATGTTGTGCATAGGGTCACTATGAGTCAGAGCTGCCTCAACAGCACCCAACAACAACAACAATATAGGGTTGCTATGAGTCTAATTGACTCAATGACAGTAAGTTGTTCTTGTTTTTGTTATAGCTATATGAGACTACTTAAAATTCCCCAAAGATGTTTTGCATTTATTTGTCCTATGCTCTATTGCCTCAAGGAACTCTGGTGGCATAGTGCCTAAGGCATTGATTGCTAACCAGAAGGCTAACCAGAAGGCTGGCAGTTATTCCCTGTGTTGGCAATGCCCTTTCCCCTTGCTTCATTTAGTTAATTCCTGCTTATATTTCAAAACTAACTTTCATAATTGCTTTTTCAGGAACTCTTGTCCAATGTCTGCCTACCTTCTTATCTACTGTTCCTTGTCCAATATGTGCCTTTCCTCTGTGTCCCCATAATACCTGGAGTACATTCTACCATAATATTTGTATATTACTCTCTTTATTGATTCACTATACTCTCCACAGTGGACTACAACTTCCTTAAAAGCAGAAATCCTATTTTATAGATTAGTATACCCCTGTGAGCAGTACACTCCAAGGACCTACTAGGAACTCAGTACATATTTCTTGAATCATTATATATGTTCCCAAAAAAGCTAGAGCCAGAATTTGAACTGCTCATAGGCTCCTGTTCTAAGCACTACTGAGAATAAAAATATCATACTAGGAAATCCACAGCCAAAAAAAATCAGCTAGAGCAGCAGCCAAACCTCAGCAAAGCTTATGCTATAATGGTGGAGATTCCCTGGCCTGTATGAATTCTGGATTCACCTCCTATTTATAATGATAGGCTCCAAGTTTAATCCAGTTTGTTTTGTTTCTTTCCTTTTTCTTTCAAGTAACAGTTCACTCATTTTCCTGTGAAATTTCTGTTACAGAGATAATCTGACTTCTTGCCATCTTGCTTCTGTAAACAACTGATGAACTCTCCAGGTTTACAATTCTCTAACTCTATACCAGTTCTGCCGGGTGACTAGTAGCATTGAGTATAACCAGATTTTCATATTTAAAATTATGTGGCTTTTCCCACAGTCTTCCAGGTTACCTGTTAAGTAGCTTTTCAAAGATCTAGTTGGTATCCTATTAGACAATCAAGACCAATTCAAACTTACACCAAATCCATGGCTGTATAATTGTGTAATTAGACAGCACTTCTCTCAAAGTGCGATTATAGGACATAGAACAAGCCTTGCACAAAATAGGAACTCAATAAATATCTCTTCAAAACTACAATAATTGAGTAACTCTAAACTTATAGTATACACCAACAACAACAACAACAACCTACTTATAGTTTCGTAATTGGCCACAAGACAATATCTAACTTATCAGGAAACTTGCCACATTAGAACATAACAGAAAAATTCAAGACTCACACCAATATTTTCTTAACCACAACACTAAGGTTTTGTTCGGTGCTGTTGCATTGCTTCTAATTCATAGTGCTCCATGAACAACAAAATTAAACACTATCCAGTCCTGTACCATCCTCATAATTGTTGCTAGTTTGAGCAGCCACTATGTCAGTCCATCTCATCAAGGGTCTTCCTCTTTTTCGCTGACCCTCTACTTTACCAAGTATGATGTTCTTATCCAAGAACAGGCCCTCCTGGTAACATGTCCAAAGGATGAAAGACAAAGCCCCACCATCCTCACTTCTAATGGAGCATTCTGGCCGTACTTCTTCCGAGACAGATTGGTTCATTTTTCTTGCCGTCCATGGTAAATTCAATGTTTTTTGCCAACATCATAATTCAAATACTTCAATTCTTCTTTGGTCTTCATTACTTGTTGTCAAGCTTTCATATGTTATGAGGCAACTGAAAATACCAGGGCTTGAGGCAGATGCACCTTAGTTCTCAAAGTGAAGTCTTTGCTCCTTAACACTTTAAAGAGGGCATATTTGCCCAATGCAGATCGTCACTTAATTTCTTAACCGCTACTTCCAAAGATGTGATTGTGGATCCAAGTAACATGAAATCTTTGACAATTGTTATCTTTTCTCCATTTACCATGATGTTGCTTATTGATCCAGTTGTGAGGATTTTTGTTCTGTTTATGTTAAGATATAATCCATACTAAAGGCTGTAGTCTTTAATCTTCATTAATAAGTGCTTCAAGTCATCTTCACTTTCAGCAAACAAGGTTGTATCTTCTGCATACTGCAGGTCATTAATGAGTCTTCCTCCAATCCTGAATGCCACATTCTTCTTCATATAGCCCAGCTTCTGGGATTATTTGCTCAACATAAAGATTAAATAAGTAAGATGAGCACATACAACTGTGACACACAATGTTGCCTATTTTAAACTATGAATTATTCCCCTTTTTATTCTAACAATTCCCTTTGGGTTTAAGTACATGTTTCCCATGAACACAATTAAGTGTTCTGGAATTCATATTCTTTGCAGTGTTATCCAGAATTTGTTATAATCCACACAGCCTTTCCACAGTCAATAATACACAGATCAGCATCTTTCTGGCATTCTTTGCTTTCAGCCAAGATCCATCTGACATCAGCAATGATACCTACCTCATTCCACGTGCTCATCTGAATCCAGCTTGAATTTCTGGCAGCTCCCTCTTGATGTACTGCTGTAACTATTTTTTAATTATCTTCAGCCAAATTTAATTGCATTAGATTTTAGTGATAGTGCTTGATAATTTCTTCACTCAATTGGATCATCTTTCTTTGGAATGGGCACAGTTAAGGATCTCTTCCTGTCAATTGGCCAGGTAGCTGTCTTCCAAACTTCTTAGCATAGATGAGTGAGTACTTCCAGCCTTGCATCCATTTGTTGAAACATATCAATTGGTATTCTGTCAATTCCTGGAGACTTGTTTTTCACCAATACCTTCAGTATAAATTGGACTTCTTCCTTCAATACCAATGGTTCTTTATCATAAGCTACCTCCTGAAATGGCTGAATGTTGACCAATTCTTTTTGGTACAGTGAGTCTGAGTATACCTTCTATCTTTTCTTGGTGTTTCCTGTGTCATTCGATATTATGCCCATAGAATGCTTCAGTATTGCACCTAAAGGCTTGAATTTTTACTTCAGTTCTTTCAGCTTTAGAAATGCTAAATGTGTTCTTCCATATTTGTTTTCTAACTCTAGGTCTTTGTGCATTCCGTTATAATATTTTTCTTTGTCTTCTTGAGCTGCCCTTTGAAATCTTCTGTTCAGCTTTTTTACTCTATCTTTTCTTCCTTTCACTTTAGTTATTCTACATTCAGGAGCAAGTTTCAGAGTCTCTTCTGACATCCATATTGTTCTTTCTTTTCTTTCCTGTATTTTTAATGACCTTTTGCTTTCTTCATGAGTGAGATCCATGATGGCATCCTACAACTCATCTGGTCTTTGATCTTTAGTGTCCAGTACCTCACTTCTACTCTTGAGATGGTCTTTAAACTCAGATAGAGTACACTCAAGGTCATACTGTGGTTCTGGTGGGCTTGTTTTAAATTTCCTCAGCTTCAACTTGAACTTTCCTGTGAGCCATTGATGGTCTGTTCTTCAGTCAGCCCCATCCTTGTTCTGATTGATGATATTGAGCTTCTCTTTCATCTCCTTCCACAAATGTAGTGGATTTGGTTCCTATATATTCCATCTGGCAAGGCCAATGTGTACAGCGGCCATTTATGTTGTTGAAAAAAGGTATTTGCAATGAATAAGTCATTGGTCTTGCAAAATTCTATCATGTGACCTCTGGTGTCATTTTTATCACCACAGCCATATTTTTCAGCTAGGGATTTTTCCTCTTTGTTTCCAACTTTCACATTCTAATCACCAGTAATTGTTATACACCCAAATACTTTTAAGCAAAGCATAATTAAAATAGTGCTAAGGAGACAGTCTTTTGATATCTCTCTTTAAGAAAAAAAGCATCAATACAGCTACAAAAACTTAGTCCCTATAAGTTTCTGTAAAGGGAACAGTAGTGCAAGGTTCACCACAGAGCAATAAGCCACCACTCATCTGTTAGTTTGTCATACTGTGGTGGCTTGTATATTAAAATTATTAATAATAAAGCATTTTATAACTAAGAATTTAATATTCTTAGGAAAACTCTACAATCATCCTGAGACCCACCATTAAATCTTGTTCTACCAATTATTATCAATGTAACTTTAGCTATAATTCTTTACTTATATAAAATTTTAAATGTTGGAATAAACAATCTGTAAGGTTTCTATCTACTTTCTAAGATTCCACAATGCAATGAAAAGTAATAGCCATAACCAATAGTCATAAGTTGTAATTTGAAAAGTTTTAGTACCATTTTGGTATACTTTCTGAAAAAAATTAAACTAATTTGGCTTCTATAGGGCTCTCATTTTTGCCTCTCTATTTGTTAATCAGAAGTAAATAAATGTCTATCGAGCAATAATTTTTCATCAAATTTTTTTGATTGTTGAGTTTTTTTATCAGTAATTAGAAGAATCAAGTGTTCAATGGAATATTTTATCTACTGACATAATGACAAATGTTCAATTAATTATATATAACATATTTAGATCATCCACACATATGAAGCACATTATTTTTAGATTTTAAGCAGTGTCAAGCAATACCAAGAAACTTTAAACAAACAAACAGCAGGAAATCAACTTTCTTAAGCCCTTTATCTTTTTGGAGAATAAAAGTCTAAAGAGATTAGGACAGAATGACTAGTCAAGCACTTCTTTGGAGGAGCCAACATATTTATTTAAACAGCGACAAAAAAGAAAATGTAATAAGCCCTCTGGCTGCCTTGGGTCACAGCATGTGGCTTATAATCTAATCAAAGAAAAGGATTTGACAGATTTTACAGGTTAGACATGATGGATAATTTTCATGTTTTAGCTGGCAGGTTCTTTAATATTTTCTTTGTGATAAAGCAGAATGGAGAGATATATTGCATTGGGTAGCATGCTCTCAGTCTGATTTTATTCTATAATTTTAGTTTTCTCTCTCATTTTCTCCCTACTTATGTGATTGTATTCCCACTGGAACTGAACGATGAATCACCTGGTTTATTTCCCAAACCACGGGATAGGATTGAAGTAAGATAGAGCAAAAGACCCATTTTAATTTCCTTAAGTACATGACTGAGAAGGCATTTGAAGGCAGAAAGTAACCTGAGCTTTATACAAGATTTTACCAGATTCTATGATTTTGTGATTAGAGTCCCATTAGTTTATGGAGCTATCTTTGTCACTTACAGCAATGTGACTGTAGGTAACATACTTAATCTCTCTAAGCTTTATTTTTGGAACTCTGGAGATGTAGTTCTGATTAGCATTTGACTGCTAACCAGAAGGCTGGCAGTTCAAACCCACCAGTCACTCCTTGGAAGGAAGGTTGGGCAATCTACTTCCGTAGAGATACCATGGAAACCCAAGGAGGGGTGACTATGAGTCGGATCCTACTCGACTGCAGTGAGTGAGAAGCTTTATTTTCCTTATGTGAAAAATGGGGATAAAAACTATACTTTGCTTTAGAAATTTATTGTGATATTTGAATGAAATCATGTCTATAAAAAAAACAATAAAATACCTTGTATCATTCTTTCAGGTAATATTTACTGAGTTCCTACTACAAGTAGCCACTAAGTCATAGTAAACTCAAAATAAGTACCAGCCATTATGTCCATTTTCAACCATGCAGTATTCTATGATGCCAGTGAAGAAACATTCTCCATCATTTATTCATACTACAATTTCAGGAGTCCCTTCATGGGAATCGGAAAGGTGGTAAGTAAAAACTACTTTTCACCTGCTTAGCAAGGTATGCTAAGGAAAAATCTATGTTGGTCCATTTTCTAGAACATTTGCTAAAACTACTTGGATTAGTTCAATTTTAAAAGCTAAAAACAGGAGTTTGTTGCTCTATTAATCACATTTATTTGATAGATTATTAGCAAAGGTCTATGAGGCTATTAGAGAAATAAACAAACACAAGATTGTCTTGATACAGTAAATTTCAAATCCAGCAACAGAGAGAAGACAGTTGTATAAAATCAAAGCATATGAAAAATGCCACATTGGTGGTAAAGAGGGATAAAGAAGTGCTTAAGAAGAAAGCTCTATAATAGTGTGTACTAAAAATAACCTTTATAATAGCTTTAGTCTCTGACTCTAATCTAAATTTGAAGCCCATTACTTAACCTCTCTCTCCTCTCACAAATGTGACATCATAAATCAAATCAGTTCTTCAAAATGGAATTCCCAAAGAGTAAATAGAAAGCCTCAAAACTGCCATCCTTGGAAGCTACCGGGACTCAGACATTTTATGACTTTTCTTTTTAAACTGATTTTGCAGCCTCCATTTTAGTGACTTTCTTTGGTTCTTTCTTTGTAACAAAAGGATAGTTATTTTGAGTCAATCCCTTGATGCCAAGTGAAAAGAGAACAATCTTGTATAGGAGAATTAGACACATTTAGAAGCTAAATATGGCACTCCTGTTAAGCAGTCTTGGAAAATTTCAAAGCAAAGGATTCATGAGGAAATCGCAGTTAGGAAGAGAATAACAAGCATCTGAAAGAGAATAGAATGAGAAGATTAGTTCCAAGTGCAAGTAGAGAACCAGATAATTGAGGCAAAGTGTATTCTGTGCCTTGAGTTCCTTGGGAGAAAGTTACCACAGCATATAAATTAAAGCATTATTAGCTAACATGGAACCTCCTAAAAATAATTAGCAACTGATTTTAAAAATACAAGAAAAGATCACATAATAAACCAACAATTCATCTAAACTTCAGAGTATATTAGTGGTTAAAAAAAAAAAAAAAAAAGTCATCAAAATACCCCAAACTGGATAAGAAGTGGCCACACAAGCAATTTCTTCTGTCTATAATTAAAGCAATAGTTAAGTGCTTGGCTGCTAAACAAAATGGCAGCAGTTCAAATACACCAGCCACTCTGTGGGAGAGAAATGTGGCAGTCTGCTTCTGTAAAGATTACAGCCTTAGAAACCCTGTGGGACAGTTCTACTATGTCCTACAGGGCTGCTATTGTTGGAATTGACTCGATAGCAATGGGATTTTGGTTTGACAACTAAGCTGAGATCACAGGCAAGGCCATTGTGGAGCAGTTAGTATCCAAAGTCATAAGCTCCATTGGGCATTTAGGTACCACATTCATGGAAAACTAACTATCTCTCAAATTCCAAGTAGCTAGGGAATGTAAATTAAAACATATATAAAGGAAATTTCAAATATATCCCCTATAAAGTGTTTTTATATAATATCATAGAATTTAAAGCTCTATCTACTTCCATAAATAGATCTATGCCCTGTCGGAATCTACTTTAAGTTTTATTTAACCCAGTGAATATCAAAAATTTTTGACCATGGAATTAATCTTAAATGAGATACCATAAATATTCAAGGAATAATATTTCACGAAACACATTTTAGGAAATGTTGCAAAAGACAAATGAACATAATATATATAGATGCATATACCCACTGCCATCAAGTGGATTCCAACACACAGTGACCCGGTAGTACAGAATAGAACTGACCCCCTAGGGTTCCAAGCCTATAAATCTTTACGGAAGCAAACTGCCACATCTTTCTCCTGTGTAGCAGTGGTATGTTTGGAACAACCAATCTTCTGGTTAGGAGTTAAGCACTTTAACCACTATGCCACCAGGGCTAGCTCTCTCTCTCTCTCCATATATATGTGTATTATTGTTGTTAGGTGTCCCCAGTGTACAACAGAATGAAACACTGCCCAGTCATGCACAATCCTCACAATACTTGCTATGCTTGAGCCCATCATTGCAACCACTATGTCAATCCATGTTGTTGAGGGTCTTCCCCTTTTTCACTGACCCTCTACTTCACCAAGCATGATGTCCTTCCTCAGAGAATGGCCCCTTCTGACAGCATGACCAAATTAAGTGAGATGAAGTCTGGCCATTCTCACTTCCAAGGAGCATTTCAGCTGTACGTCTTCCAGGACAGATTTGTCTGTTTTTCTGGCAGTCCATGGTACTTTCAGTATTCTTCACCAACACCACAACCCAAAAGCATCCACTCTTCTTCAGTCTTCCTTATTCATTGTCCAACTTTCACATGCATATGAGGCAATTGAAAATAGCATGGCTTGGGGTAGGCACACCTGAGTTTTCAAAGAGACATCTTTGCTCTTGAGCACTTTATAGATAGATAGATTTAGATGATAGATATATTTACCACCCACCTGTCACTTTGTCATACTGTGGTGGTTTGTGTGTTACTATAATGCTGGAAGCTATGCCACCAGTATTTCAAATAACAGCAAGATCACCCATTGTGGACAGGTTTCAGTGGATCTTCAAGACTAAAACAGACTAGGAAGAGAGGGCTGGTAATTTACCTCCAAAAATGAACCAATGAAAACTATAAGTCACAACAGAATATTGTCCGATATAGTGTTGATATAGAGCACCCAGACGTGGGAGGAGAAAGAGGAGCTGGGGCTGAGACAGAGGCATGGGAACCCAGGTAAGGGTAGGCAGACAGGCCACACACCTAGACATGGGAGGCGGGGGAGGAGCCAGGTCAAGACAGAGCCACAGGATCCAGGTAAGGGCAGGGAGACACACCACACACCAAAGAATCAGGAAGGGGGGAAAAGTCAGGGACAATAGAGCCGTGGAATCCAGGTAAGAGGAGGACAGAGGTTTCAAACAGCTAAGGAAGGCAACTTATCTGTCAGTTTGTTATACTGTGCTGGCTTGTGTGTTGCTGTGAGGCTTGAGGCTGTGCCACCAGTGTCTCAAATACCAGCAGGGTTGCACAGGGTGCACAGGTTTCAACACAGCTTAGAGACTGAGACAGACTAGGAAGAAGGAAGCGACCACCCATTTCTTAAAGAATTGGCTAGGGAAACCTTATGAATCACTGTTTGATACATTCCTGGGCAACTTTATGAATATCCCTGAAACATTGTCTGATACAGTGCAGGAAGACCAGCCCCTTAGGTCCAAAGGCATTCAAAATACGGGGGGAAAGAGCTGCATCATCAGAGTAGAAGCAACCTTAATGATATGGATTAAGTAAAGCTTTTGGGACCTCCATTTGCTAACGTGGCATGATTCAATTTGAGGAGAAACAGCCGCAAACATCCATTAATAATCAGACCATGGAATGTACAAAATATGAATCTAGGAAATTTAGAAGTTGTCAAAAATGAAATAAAACCCATAAAGATTGATATCCTAGGCATTAGTGAGCTGAATTGGACTGGTATTGGCCATTTTGAATCAGACAACCGTATGATCTACTATGGTGGGAATGACAGTTTTAAGAGGAATGGTGTGGCATTCGTAATCACAAAGGATGATTCAAGATCTGTCCTGAAGTACAACGTTATCAGTGACAGGATAATATCTATATGCCTACAAGGAAGACCAATTAATACCACAATTATTCAAATTTATACACCAACCACCAAAGACAAAGATGAAGATATTGGAGATTTTCATCAACTTCTGCAGTCTGAAATTGAACGAACATGCAATCAAGTTGTGTTAATTATCACTAGTGTCTGGAATGCAAAAGTTGTAAACAAAGAAGAATTACTGGTAGTTGGAAAATTTGACCTTGGTGATAGAAATAATGCTGGAGATCACATGTTAGAATTTTGCAAGACCAACAACTTATGCATTCAAAATACCTATTTTCAACAACACAAATGGTGGCTATACACATGGACATCACCAGATGGAGTGCACAGGAATCAGATTGACTACATTTGTGCCAAGAGACAATGGAAAAGCTCAATATCTTTAGCCAAAACAAAGCTAGGAGCTGATTGTGGAACAGACCATCAACTGCTCAAATGCAAATTCAACTTGAAGTTAAAGACAGTTAAAACAAGTCTACAGAGCCAAAATATGACCTAGGAATATATCCCTCCTGAATTTAGAGACCATCCAAAGAATAGATTTGATGATTGAACACCAATGACCAAAAACCAGAAGAATTATAGGATGACATCAAGAACATCATCCATGAAGAAAGCAAGAGGTCATTAAAAACACAAGAAAGGAAGAAAAAACAAGATGGATATCAGAACAGCCTCTGAAAATTGCCCTTGAGCAGAGAGTAGCTAAAAAAAAAAAAAAGAAAAAATGACAAGATAAAAGAGCTCAACAGAAGATTTCAAAGAACAGCTCAACCAGACAAAGCCAATTATTTTAATTAAATGTGCCAAGAGCTGAATTTAGAAAACTAAAAGGGAAGAACATGCTTAGTATTTCTCGAGCTGAAAGAACTGTGGAAAAAATTTAAACCTCACATTGCAATACTGAAAGAATGATGCAGGAAGCTTCAAAAGAAAATGGAAGGAATACACAGAGTCATTGTACCATAAAGACCTGGTTGATCCTCAGCCATTTCAAAAGGTGGTTTATCATCAAAAACCAATGGTATTGAAGGAAGAACTTGAAGCTGCACTGAAGGAATTGGCAAAGAACAAGGCACCAGGAATTGATGGAATACCCATTGAGATGGTTTCAACAAACGGATGCAGAGCTGGAGGCACTCATTTGGTTATGCCAAGAGATTTGGAAGACAAACACCTGGCCAAGTGACTGGAAGAGATCCATATTTGTACCCATCCCAAAGAAAGGTGATCCCACAGAATGTGGAAATTATCTAACAGTATCATTAATATCACATGCAAGTAAAATCTTACTGAAGATAATTCAAAAACAATTGCAGCAATGTACTGACAGAGAACTTCCAGAAATGCAAACTGGATTCAGAAGAGGACATGCAATGAGGAATATTATTGCTGATGTCAGATGGATCTTGGCTCAAAGCAAAGAATACCAGAAAGATGTTTACTTATGTTTTATTGATGGTGCAAAGGCATTTGATTGTGTGGATCATAACAAATTATGGATAACATTGAGAAGAATGGGAATTCCAGAACACTTAATTGTACTCATGAGGGACACTGCATGGTTTAAAATCAAGAAGGAAGTACGTCAAGGTTGTATGCTTTCACCATATTTATTTATTCTATATGATCAGCAAATAATCCGAGAAGCAGGATTATATGAACATGGCATCAGGATTGGAGGAAGAATCATTAACAACCTGAGATATGCTGACAACACAACTTTGCTTGCTGAAAGTGGGGATGACTTAAAGTACTTACTGATGAAGATTAAAGAATACAGTTGGCAGTATGGATTACATCTCAATATAAAGAAAACAAAATCCTCACAACTGGACCTATAAGCAGCATCATAATAAATGGAAAAAAGATTGAAGTTGTCAAATACTTCACATTGCTTGATTCTACAATCGATGCCAATGGAAGCAGCAGTCAGTACATCAGACAATGTATCGTTGTTGTTGTTATGTGCCATGGAGTCGGACCCAACTCATAGCGACCCCTCCTTAGGTTTCCAAGACAGTATCACTATGGAAGTAGATTGCCCAACATACAGCATTGGGCAAATAAACTGCAAAGGACCTCTTTCAAGTGCTGAAGAGCAAAGATATTCCCTTGAGAACTAAAGTGCACCTGACACAAGCTATGGTATTTTCAGTCACCTCATATGCGTGTGAGAGCTGGACAATGAATAAGGAAGACCAAAGAAGAGTTGATGCTTTTGAGTTGTGGTGCTGGAGAAGAATGCTGAGAGTACCATGGACTGCTAAAGGATCTCACAAATCTTTCCTGGAGGAAGTGAAGCCAGACTGCTCCTTGGAAGAGAGAATGGCCATATATGGTCTCACCTACTTTGGTCATTGTGTTGGATTGGGTTCTCTAGAGAAACACAAAAACCAGCAAAGTATATATATATATATTTATAGAGAGAGAAAGAGAGAGAGAGAGAAATTTATCTTAGATAAATGGCTCACAAGCGTGTAGAAGCCGATAAGTTCAAACTGAAAAGTTCGTCTCTGGAGGGGGATGGGGCCCAGGGCCGTCTGGCTTTCGCACGCACGGAGGAGTTCAAGTCACAAAGTTCGTCTCTGGAGAGAGATGGGGCCCGGAGTCGTCTGGTTCCTGTAAGCACAGTAAAGCCGAGAGAATCAAGCTGACACGCAGTGCGCTGGTCACTGTTCCCAACAAAGAAAGAATCCGAAAACCTCCAGGGCGAGCAGCGAGCTGCTCGCTCCAGGAAGTATATAGTCCGGAATGCCGTTCTTCCAGTTTGTCCCTGGGATAGTATTGCAGGTAGGCCACACCCCTGGGGAAACTCCCCCTAGGCCGACTGGCCGCTTAGAACGCAGTCATGTGATCCATCATGGGAACCACCACTCACAACTGGAGTCCAGCCAAGTTGACACATCTTCAACTATCACAGTCATGTTGTCAGAAGGGGCCATTCCCTGGAGAAGGATGTCATGCTTGTTAAAGTGGATAGTCAACAAAAGAGGGGAAGGCTCTCAATGAAATGGATTGATACAGTAGCTCCAGCAATTGACTCAAGTATAGCAAGGATCATGGAGCTGGTGCAGGACTAGGCACCAGCTAGGTTCTGCTGTGCATAGGGTCTCTATGAGTCAGAAGTGACTCAACGGCACCTAACACGTAGTGCTGGAAGATAAGCCCCCTAGATTGGAATGAGCTCAGTATGCACAGTGGCCACAACAATGCACTGTAATGTGTCAAAGATCCCAAAGATATTGTGGGACCAGGCAATGTTTTGTTCTGTTATACATAAGGTCATCAGGAGTCAGAACCAACTTGACATCAACTGACAAGAATATTCCATGTTACTCATGTTGATTCTCATAAATATAATTTGAGTCTTCTGCAAGTATATACTTTCAGTATGTCTGTATTTTATCAATTCTGTAATATTAATTATGGATTTTATTAACCCATGTTGTTTTATGCCATCTTTTATTTCTAACTCATTGACTTCAATTTTGTTTACTTTTAGCCTTCATCATCTTTCATCATTCTAGCCATGCATCTTAATAGTTTATCATAGATAGGTTTTTAACTAAAATCATTTAATTCTTTGAAATTTGTATGTGTGACTATTCCATGTGACACACCAACTGAATTTTACCCTTTCTTACATGTTTCTCCAAATATGTCTAGTTACAATAATTTACCTTTTTTGTCAATGCTACAAAATGTTCTCACACAATGAAAGGAACAAAAATTTTCAATGCAAAATAATTTTCTTACTCCAGTCTTTTAGTAAGTTAGTGTAATAAACTAAATTTCAGAATTGAGGGTGACATAAAGTAAAGAAGAAGAATAAGAGGTCCCAAGAGAAGGAAAAGACACTTCCTATCTAGAATAAGATTAAGACTGTAATAAGATTAAAACAAAGAGCCCTGATGGCATAGTGGTTAAAGCAGTTGGCTGCTAACCGAACGTTGGCTATTTGAACCCACCATCAGCTCCATGGAAGGAAGATGTGGCAGTCTTCTTCTGCAAAGATTTACAGCCTTGGAAACTTTATGAGGAAGTTCTACTGTACTCTATAGGTTCATTATGAGTCAGAATAAATTTGAAAGCAATGAGTTGTTTGTTGTTTTTTTCAGGGGGTTGGAGAGTTGGTTCAAGGGCCAGTGCAAATATAACATCTCTCAACTTACTACCACGACAGCATACACCTCCTTTAATCCAGCAAGAATTTTCTCTCCATCATCTGATTCCCAAAGCATTTTGTACACTTTGGGAAAAGTATTTTTTTATTATAATATGTTTCTAGTTGAACTAATTATGATGAGAGGCTCACATGCCTGACTACACTAGACTGATCTTGTTGGCTTCTTCTCCCCTAGTGTCCAGTGCAGTGTGGCAGAATAGAAAGCATGTGGGTTTTGGAACAAAAGAGAAGCAAAGTTAAATTACAGTACTGCCACTTTCCCTCAATCAACTCAACTGTACAATGAAGATTATAATATCCTTCAGATCTGAAAGAGAATTAAATGAGATAGCTTGTACAAAGTCCCTAAAATCCCATCTGGTATATAGAAGACATTCTGTAAATGGCAACTTTTTTATAGAGATATGAGCAGGCTCTACAAATGACTAAAAAGGAAAAATATAAGGAAGGGAGGGAAGGAGGCAGGAAAAACAACATTGTCCCAACTCCCATTACTCAGTTTTGAGTTCATGGTACCATTCTTTGATTAGATTGGGCTGGAGGAGGAATTATGACACAAGACAAGAAGAAGAACATAGACATAAACCTTACTCTTTATCATTAGTCCAATACTTGGATAAGTGGAGGAAAAGGAATTATTGAAAATCAGGAGGCAAGATCTAATGTTCATCAGCAGCAAAAGAAATTGGGAGAGTTAATACAGAAGTCCAGCTATGAAGACTGACTTCCACATTCTGGGTGTTTGAGTAAATGAATTAATTTCATATTAAAGGTGGTGGAGGTCTCTAGTAAAGTAATATATATAGATGGGCTTGGAATTGCAACATGAGTCCATAGGACTCTGGAATGGGAGAAACAAGGTGTTCTGGTTACCTAGTGCCACTCTGACAAGAAATGTACCACAAATGGGATGGCCTTAACAAACAGTAGATTATTCTTACAATTTGGAGGCTTTAAGTCCAAGTTCAAAGTGCCAGGTTTTAGGGGCTGGGTGAAAGTCCCTCAGCCTTGGGGTCCAGCTCTGCCTCCAGCTCCTGGCCCACTGGAGCTAGAGGCTTTTCTTCACTCAGACAACTGGTGGCTGCAGAGACCGACAAGCCCAAGGTTGACAAGTAAAAAGGTACAGTCCCGATGTTACCAAACCACACAGCAGGCCATTAACTCAAGTTCATTGTAAGCCCCATGGTCGGCAGAGCATGGCAGACTACTGAACAATGACACGGCTACATGCAGGGTCCAAGCATGCCATAGGCTAGAGACCATTCCCAAGGTTTCTCCTTATATACAGGAAGCAGACCACATCCCAAAGGCAGCTACTCAGCTCCACCATGGGGTTGATTGCCAATCTCATCATGGGAAATAACTATCATCAGCTGCCCAGCCACTCAACCAGGCCCAGCCAAGTTGACACACAAACTAACTACCACACAAGGCAAAAGCTAAAAGATAGAAGCTGAGGGATCTTTGCCAGGATCAAGCACTGTAAAAAGTCCAAAAATTCTTGCAATAGAATCATTGTGTGGAGCACAGCTCCAATTTTTCTTTTCCATTTTGGAGAATGAACCCCTGAATGTCATTGGTTATCTGTGACTGCCCAGGGAGGCCACAGGTATGAACTCCCAGCCTACAGACTAGAAGCCAGTTCAAGCCTCAGATGGCTTTCTTCCTTTGTGTCTGTGTGAATTTTAACATTTATTTTAGGTTTTTTTAATTATTGTGAAAGATTATATATTTGTGAATTCACTTCTATGTTCTGTATGTATACAAATTATTGTTTGAAAGGCTTTTGAGATTCATTATAATACCAAACAAGAATCCAACAGGAGTGCTATAAATATCCCTGACATTGCCAAGCCAGTCTGGGATTGAACCAATAGACACTACCATACAGTAGGACTAGATTCAAGGAGCAATAAATGTCTCTGTGACCCAAATAAGTGCCAGTAGATTTGGCAGAGCCTCAGGGCAAGTTTCTTGCTGTTCCTCTTAAAAGAAGATGAGTAATGGTGAACAGCAGGAACAGGAAGAGGTATTTGGAAGGGAAATGGAGGCAAACAGCTGAGAGGGAGTGTACTGCTGAAAAGTTTTCAGAGACGAGGTGAAGAAAAGCAGGAAGCAAGAAGAACCTGTGACTTTCATGAATTTTGAACAGCAACTGGCATGAAAATATTTTAATATCTTTGAAGTATAATACTTAATTTGAAGTCATGAAGTGAAATTAACCAGCTCCCTCATAATGAAGCCAGAAAAGTACATGATCAACTTCTCATTCACCTTGTGGCTGGAAGAAAGGGAATGAAATTGTCAAGGCATTATTAATCAAACTGAATTGGGTTCATGAAGACACCTGCCCATTCTAAGTATGAGCTGGTGGCTTAGTTCTCTGTGGTGATCTTTGTGCTGCTGTTCCCTTTACAGAAACTGCTAGGGACCAACTCTTTGCAGCTGTGCTGATGCTATTTTTTCCTAAAGAGAGATATAGGAAGATTGTCTCTTTAGCATTATTTTAGTTATACCCTGCTTGAAAGTATTGTGAGTGTATAAATCTTTAGGTCATGATTTTAATAAGGATCATATTTATATTCAGACTCACGTTGGACTGGATAATCATTTCCATTTTACCTTGTATTTGGTATGAGAGTCAAGTTTGTGTCAATTGTAGTGGGAGCATTATACACAGTATCTTACTGGCTTTTTATTCTTTCTGCCTCAGTTTGGTTTCCTTCCCTGAAACCTGCCATTACATGCATTCACTAAGCAGCAAAAGCATCTTATATATGCATAGCAATTTCAGAAGGGGTGGCATCAGGGAATAGAGACCACATTTTCAAAACATATTCCAAACCCAACTGTTTGTTAATGTAAGTCCCATTCTCTTTCAGGTGGCAGCCACTGCCAATGAGATGCATTGTTCCATGAGTCATATTTGGCCCAGCATTCTATTGAAATAAGGGTCACAGCTTTCTTTGAAATAAGTATTTTACATAAGGAAATTTGATATGGCTACAAAAGAAATAATTGTTTCTGCCTTGAGAAGATGTAAAGGATTTTGTTGCCTAAGATTCTACTCAAGAAAATATTTCTCTAGCTTAAAAATCACATATAACTTGTAAGTGACCAGTAGGTCTGAGGGTGTTTTACATATTAATATACTGTTTTTCTTTTAAAGGTAATGAAAAATGAGTTTCTAGGGCTTTATTTTCTTACTGTGGAGAGGGATAATACAAAATAGAAATCCAGTAATGCCCCTCTGTGGCCAAAGCACAGCATGACAGAGCTTCCTTTCACAGTGTGAAGAAGCCAAGCTGCTTCAAGCTTACCTGGTCTCTCCATTTATAAAAGGGGTGTTTCAAAACTGAGCAGGCAAAATAGAAACAACATGCATTTAGTCCTGCAATAACAAAAAATTAATAAGAATGTTATGTGTTTAAATAAATCCAACCACTGCAATAAGTTTCTACATATTTTAAAAAATTGCTAAAGGCAGCAGAATGTTAAAAGCATCGGCTTTTAACAAAGAACAGCTAACTCATTACTTACAGAAACCTATGTTCTTGATCATAGACAAATATATATTCCTTTAAAGAGGTATTGATAACATATACAGTGGCAAATTTATATTTCTTCTTTGTTCACGTCTTATAAGTTTAACCATTTAGTAACTGAAAAAGCAATTGTAGAGCAGGATAGTACTGCCTTGGAAACCTTCATAGTATAGTCTCATAAAGTCAACTTTATTAGTGAATATATGGAGGTAACTCCATACAGCAGTTTATTAGGGTGAAATATATTAATGGCTTAGTTATTCTGTCTGCTCATTCTGTCCTTGCAAATGGTGTCCTCCAGAGAGGGAAAGGGTAGGAAAGGAAGAAAGGGAGGGATCAAGGAAGGGAGGAAGGAAAGGAGGGAGGGAGGGAGGAAGGAAAGTACTTGAAACAAAGTCTCACCATCCTTGCTTCTAAGGAACATTCTGGCTGTACTTCTTCTAAGACAGATTTGTTCATTTTCTGGCAATCCCTGGCATTTTTCAATATTCTTCACCAACACCACAATTCAATTGCATCAATTCTTCTTTGTTCTTCCGTATTTATTATCCAGCTTTCACATACATATGAGCCTACCGAAAATACCATGGCTTGGGTCAGGCACACCTGTCTTCAAAGTGACATTTTGCTCTTTAACCCTTTAAAGAGGTTTCTTATGGCCTATTTGCCCAATATAAAATATCATTTGATTTCTTGACTGCTTCTTCCATGAGTGTTGATTGTGGATGCAAGTAAAGTGAAATGCTTGACAACTTCCATCCTTTCTCCATTTATCATGAAGTCACTTATTGGTCTAGTTGTGAGGATTTTTGTTTCCTTTATGTTGAGATATAATCCATACTGAAGGCTGTAGTCATTGATCTTCATCAGTAAGTGCTTCAAGTCCTCTTCGCATTCAGCAAGCAAGGTTGTATCATCTCATATCACAGGTTAACAAGTTTCCTCCAATCCTGCTGAGCATTCTCCTTCATATAGTCCAGCTTCTGGGATTATTTGCTCAGCATACAGATTGAATAAATAGGTTGAAAAGACAGAATCCTGATGCACACCTTTTCTGACTTTATACCATGCAGTATCTCTCTGCTCTGTTCAACCAACTGTCTCTTTGTCTACATACAGGTTTCACATTGGCACAATTAAGTGTTCTAGAATTCCTATTCTTCACAATGTTATCCATAATTTGTTACAATCCATGCCATCAGATGCTTTTTTATAGTCAAGGAAATGCAAGTAAACATCTTTCTGGTATTCTCTGTTTTCTGTATCTCTATCAGGAGCTCTGGTGGTGTAGTGTCTAAGGCATTTGACTGCTAACCAGAAGGCTGGCAGTTCAAACCCACCAGCCACTCCTCAGAAAGAAGTTTGGACAATTTACTTCTGTAATGATATTGCCTTGGAAATCCAAGGAGGGATCGCTATGAGTCAGATCTGATGGCAGTGAGTTAGGTTTTCTGGTTTTTGAGTACCTACCATTTTGAGTATCCTTGTCATTATTCTGTGCACACCATAAACATACTCCTCTACTTAACAAATACCCAAGCTATGGATACAATAATGTAAGGAAAGAGACACAACAAAGGAAAATAGTGTCAACTCAATCCATCATCTGTGTCCTCTCAACTTAGACATGACCTCTGAGTAGTTCATTGGTCTATAGCATGTGCATTGTATTCCATGTTTACTTAAAATAAAAAATAAAATCCAAAGTACAAACATTTATATTTATAGTTTTTATAGGATGAAAATGTAGCAAGAAGAGTTAAGGTCAATCCAATCCACATTTACAGTTCTCATAACAACTACTATTGCTGTGAGGTGCCACTGAGTCGGCTCCAACTCATAGTGACCCTATATACAACAGACCGAAACACTGCCAGGTCCTACGCCAGCCTCAAAAACCCTGTTATATCTGAGCCCATCTGTTTTGGTTACCTAGTGCCACTCTGACAGTAATATACCACAAATGGGGTGGCTTTAATAAACAAGAGTTTATTCTCTTACAGTTTGGAGGCTTTAAGTCTAAGTTCAAAGTGCCAGGCTCTAGGGACTGGGTGAAAGCCCCTCAAAATCGGGCTTCAGCTCTGCCTCCTGCTCCCCGCCCACTGGAGCTAGAGGCTTTTCTTCACTCCGCTGCTGGCTGCTGAGGCTGACAAACCCAAGGTTGACAAGTAAAACAGCACGGTCCTGATGTTACCAAACCACATGGCAGGCCGTTCATTCAAGTCCATTGAAAGTCCCAAGGTTGGCAGAGCACGGCAAGCAGCTGAAAAATGACACGGCTACATGCGGGTTGACATGTGCCATAAGCTAGAGACTGTTCCCCAACGCTTCTTCGTATACACAGGAGGCAGTCCACATCCCAAAGGCAGCTACTCAACTGCTCACAGTAGATTCTACCATGAAGTTAATTACCAGTCTCATCATGGGGAGTACTACATCCAGCTGCCCAGCCACTCAACAAGACCAAACCAAGTTAACACACAACCTTAACTACTACACCATCATTGCAACCACCGTGTCAATCCATCTCATTGAGGGTCTTACCCTTTTTTGCTCACCCTCCACTTTACCAAGCATAATATCTTTCTCCAGGGAATGATCCTATCTGACAACGTGACCAAAATAGGTGAGATGAAGTCTGTCTGGCCATTCTCATTTCCAAGGAGCATTCCGGCTGCACTCCTTCCAGGACAGATTTGATAGTTCTTCTAGAATGATAACTATAGATATGTGTATACTAGTCATTTTGAACAAATGAATTTATGTAATGCATATTTTACTTGGAATCCATTCAGTTTGTAAGTAAAAATATGTCTGTATTAAAATATTCTATTGATGTAACTATTTCCCTCACTAAATTGGAAGTTTGGTAACTTAAGATCCATGTCTTATTCCTCTCTTATCTCATCACACAGAACAATGTCTGTTATGCAAAAACATTGCTATCTACCATAGAAATGCTGTCATAGAATTCCAATTGAGTTAGTTCAGGAGAACTTGCGTAATTTTACTGCATTTCTTCTCACATCACACATGACAATTTCCAGTAAAGATGTGTTATCTTTTACTTGAGTTCAGATGTCCCATAAGAGTAAAAATATCTGAGCAAAATAAATCAAGCTTTAAAATGTACTGGGAGCTCTGCTGGCTTAATGCCTAAGGCATTTGACTGGTAACCAGAAGGCTGGTGGTTCAAACCCACCAGCCACTCCTTGGAAGGAAGACTGGGCAATCTACTTCCATAGAGATACTGCCTTGGAAACCCAAGGAGGGGTCACTATGAGTTGGATTCAACTCAAAGGCATTGAGTATCGTTTTTTTGGTTTAGTGAAGTTAATTTAGTAATGCAATCTTCCAATATTAATGGTATTGTTTCTGCAAATATGAGTCCTGTTTCCAAAATGTAGAACTAATTTGCCAAGCCTCCCTAACAGCCACACAAATGCATGTGATCTAGATTCCACCAATCAGGTCGTCCATGTGAGACTTCTTATTCATACCTGAGCATGCCGGGAACATCAAAGGCATCTGGCTTTTGGAGGAATCACTGGATAGAATTTCAATCTCTGGTGCAGAATTGGCATCATTGTAGTTCATGAAAAATATAGTTCCTTAAATAAACTTCTTAATGGTGTCAACAGCACATCATCGAGTCCATTATAGTATGGGACATTGTTCTTAAAAATTTGGCCTCATCCAGAGCAAAGAAGAACGAAGAAAACCAAAGATGTATGCAAACAATTAGTCCGAGGGACTAACAGACCATGAGAACTTCAACCTATATGACCATGAGATGAGACCAGAAGAACTAGGTGGTGCGCAGCTACCACTGTCAACGACTCCAAGGGGATCAGTGCAGGAGATCCTGGATAGAGTGGGAGAAAAATGAGGAACAACTCAAAATCATAAAAAAAAAAAGACTAGGTCTTGTAGAGACTGATAAAAACCCCCAAACCCCCAGGCCCTTAGTTGTTCTCGAGGCCTGGAATTGAACTCAATCCCGTGGTTTCAAAGCAAACAATAGACAGGCATATGAGGTGAACATTTTACCAAGGTACACTCCTTAGAACCATCAGTCATGGGAGATCAGAAAGGCAGTATTTGCACAGGGAGATAGCTCAGAGGACAGGAATGCATAGGAAAGGACACAGGGAAAAGGTAACTACAAGGAGGAATTAGAAAGAGAGATGCTACATTATGGGGATTGCAATTAATATTATGAAACAAAATGTGAATGAATAGCTATATGAAAAATGAATTTGCTCTGTAAACTTTCACCCAAATCACAATTAAAATAATAATAGTAATTGCCCTCAAATCTCTTCCTCCAGAACTCCCAAAAACTGTGAGAGCTCTCTGATACTTTTTATTACATGATTCTCAAAGTGAATTTTGGAAGCAACAGTAGCAGCAGCAACATCACCTGGGAACTTGTTAGGAATTTAAACACAGGGTAGTATCTAGACCAACTAAATCAGCTATCTGAGGTTAAACAAACTTTCCAGGAAATTCTTATCCAAGCTTAAGTGAACTTCATTATTGAGTCTCTTTTCTGTTATTTAGAATTAAGAGATCTGATGGATATATCTACCACTTATCACTTGCCTTTTTCAGGAGGTCACCTATACTGCAACTAAGCAGTTGATTGGTTTGACATATTAATAATAATAATAATAATAGAAAGAGATAACATTTTACATAAAAATAAATACAAAGTAATATACTTTTCTTTTAAAAACTTTTTATTCTAAATTGAGTCCAGAAAGTGAAACTTTTATGGAAGACAAGGTTATTGTGGATTGTTTTTGTTTTTTTAATTACCCAGAGATTTTAATAAAGTAATTCTTCCATAGTATATTTATTCTGGTTTTTTAAACCCCTTGCTTTTGCCTAGTGCAAAGTTTGGGAAGAATTTTTATTTTTTCATTTTCATGTTTTCTGTTGAAGAATCTGAAATTAAAATTTTGAAAAATCAAGGTAAGATAATTTTGATAATATCCTGCATTTCAAAATTCTGTGTATATTTTTAACTAATGCATGAAAGAGATAGTTATGCAGTTGCATCCAAGGTAAAAGGTGAGCATTCTGCATTGAAACATTGTCCCACATACTCCATACTATGTCTTAAATTCTATCATTAATAAAATACCATAAAATCTCAGGCCAAAGAAATATCACAAATTATCTCATTTAACCATCTTTCAAAATTTACAGCATCTCTGTCAATGGCAGTTCAGTCTAATCTAGCACCTTCATTAAGAGGACCAAGTTATTTTTTGGAGCCTGCACCCTCTTTGAAAAGTTCTGATTGTTTGAAAAAAAAATTCCTCCTTACATTGAAATGCTGTCATTCTACTCAAAACTCCTAACAATTGATTTGACCATTCTCCCTAGGGTTATGACAAAAACTTACAAATGACAATAATTCAAATATTTGTCAATGATGCCATTGGTACACCCTATTCTTGTCCCTAAGAATCCTGGTGGCTCTCAATTACTAACTGAAAGCTTGGTGGCTCAAACCACCCAGTGACTCCATAGGAGAAAGACCTGGTAATCTGCTTCCATAAAGATTCTCTCACTGCTGTTGAGTGGATTGCAACTCATACTGACCCCTGCTTGGGTTTCCGAGGCGATATATCTCTACAGAAGTAGATTGCCCAATCTTCCTTCCGAGAAGTGGCTTGTGGGCTTCAACCACCAGGCTTCTGGTTAGCAGTCAAATGCCTTAGGCACTATGCCACCAGAGCTCCCCCAAAAAAAAACCTGTAGGCCACTGAGACTATGGCCCCTAGCTGCCCTTCAGGTCTGGAATTGAACCAACACCTGTGGTTTTCAGACAAACAAAATACAGGCATATGAGTTGACCATTTACCTCAACTAGATACACTCCTTGAAGAGAACAATCTTGGGAGAAAGAAGGGCTGCTTATGCACAGGGAGACAGTTCAGGGGGCAGGAGTGTATGGAGGGATAGATACTGGAAAGAGATAACTATGGGGAGGAAGTGGGTGGGGAGCTGCTGCATTGTGGTAAACTGTGGTCAATGACATGAGACAAAGTATATGTGAACTGCTGTATGGAAAGTGAATTTGCTCTGTAAATCTTCACCCAAATCACAATAAAAAAATAAAAATAAAAAAAAACCCACCTGTAGAGCAGTTCTACTCTTTGATATCGGGTCACTGTAAGTCAAAAACAACTCAATATTACCCAACAACAGCAACACTCTTGTCTCTAAGTCACACAGAATCTATTTCCTGAAGTTCGTGGACTGAAGTTTCCTCTTGCAGCAGAGCTCAGTCTCTTTCCATTCAGTCTCCTTTGAATGTGTTTCAGTTTGTCTAAATACCTCTCAATACATGCTCACAATAAAATCTCAGCAGTATTAAGATGCCCATCTTTATTCTGTTGTTATTGTTGCTGTTAGATGCCATCAAGTCTGTTGCAACTCATAGCGACTCTGTATAATAGAACAAAATATTACCCAGTCCTATGCCATCTTCACAATTTTTGCTATGTTTGAGCCCATTGTTGCAGCCACTGTGTGAACTTGTCTCATTGAGGGTCTTCCTCTGTTTTGCTGGTCTTCAGCTTTACCTATCATGCTGTCCTTCTCCAGGAACTGGTCTCTCCTGATAACATGTCCAAAGTACGTGAGACAAAGTCTCACCATCCCTGCTTCTAAGAAGCTTTCTGGCTGTACTTCTTCCAAGACAGATGTCTTCATTCTTCTGGCAGTCTCTGCATGGTATATTCAACAGTTTTCACCAAAACCATAATTCAAATGCATCAATTCTTCTTCAGTCTTCCTTATTCATTGTGCAGTATGCATATGAGACAATTGAAAATACAAAGACTTGAGTCAGGTGCACTTTAGTCCTCAAAGTGAAATCTTTGCTTTTAATGTTTAAAGGGATCTTTTGCAGCTGATGTTGTTCTTTCAATTGATGAGAGCATCCAGATTCCATTAATTTCTATGTTTGTTGTTATGTGCCCTCGAATCAGCATTAACTCATAGTGGCCTATGTACAAGAGAAGGAAACACTACCTAGTCCAGTGCCATCCTCAAAATCTTTGCTGTGCTTGAGCCCATCATTGCAACCACTAATAGTCAATCTATCTTGTTGAGTATCTTTCCTTTTTTGCTACTCTCTACTAAGTATGATAGTGTTCTCCAGGGACTGGTCCCTTCCAATAGCATAACCAAAATAAGTGAGACAAAGTCTGGCTATTCTCGCTTTCAAGGAACATTCCAATTGTGCTTCTTCCAACACAGATGTGTTCATTCTTATGGTAGTCCATGGTATTTTCAGTATTCTTTGCCAACACTATAATTCAAATGCATCAATTCTTCTTTGGTCTTATTTATTGACCAGTTTTCACATGCATATGAGGCTATTGAAGTTGATTTCTATAGATAAGTTTATTATTTAATACCTTTAAACATTTTTACACATTTAGCTCAGAAGCTACAGATTCTTTATCCTCTTCAAATGCAGTTGTATTCATGATTTTTGACCCAAGTACAGGATCTCACATTTGTTCCTGTTAAATTTCATTATGTCATTTCAACGAAAATGATCCAGGCTGTCAAGATCTTTTGGGTTCCTAATTCTTCCTCTGCTGGAATAGTGCTTAAGGTATTTGACTGCTAACCAGAAGGCTAGCAATTCAAACCCACCAATCAGTTCTCAGAAGGAAGACTGGGCAATCTACTTCGGTAGAGATACTGCCTTGGAAACCCAAAGAGGGGTCACTATGAGTTGGAATTGACTCAATGGTAGTGAGTTTGGTTTGGTTTCTTTGAATTCTACCTCCCAAGATATGTTCTAAAATGAGTGAGTAGGACAATACTATGGATGTGTATCATCAAATCAGATTCTTTGGTAATAGTAATTCTGTCAGTTACTATTTCACTTAATTATACAGACACCCAATTCATATTTTTCCTTTTTATCTATGAGAATACATGATGCTGTTGTTATGTGCCATTGAGTCAGACCTGACTCATAGTGACCCCTCCTTGGGTTTCTGAGGCAGTATCACTACGGAAATAGATTGCCCCATCTTCCTTCCAAGGAGTGGCTGTTAAATTAATAAAGTGCAAATATCCCATGTCAAATGTTTTATCTCCAAACTACTAACTCTATCCAAGAAAGAGATGAGGCAAATCTGCTGAATTTTCATAGTGACCACTGGGTGATTGCTAGTAAGTATCATTTCCTGTCACTAGAAATTGAGAATTTAAGGAATTGAAAGCATTCCTTTCAATTACATTACTGTCTCATGAGGAAAGCACAATGGCACTGAGAGGAGATAAGCCCATCAGCATTACTTTTAAAAAAATAAATAAATAAATATATTTTATTGAAATGTAATTTATGTAGACTGAAATACACAAAACTAAAGTGGCATGGGTCAATGTTTTGTTTTTCTTTTATTGCAGTGTTCCCTCTCCTCCCCTCCCATCCTGGTAACCAACGAAGAAAGTTTCCTTCCATATATAAACCTTTCCTTGACTTTTCACAAAGTCATTACTCAGCATAATGTCCTCCAAATTCATCCACTTGTGCAGTGTTTTGCTGATTCTACATTATTCTTTAGGATTGCATAGTTTTCCATTGTGTGTATGTACCATAGTTTGGTTATCCATTCTTCTGTTGATGAGCACCTAGGTTGTTTCCATCTTTTGGCTATTGTAAATACTGCTGCAATGAACATGGATGTTCATATATCTGTTCTTGTCCTGGCCCTCACTTCTTTATGATATACACCTAGTAATGGAATGGCTGGATCAAATGGTATTACTAATTCCAACTTTTTAAGGAATCACCATACTGTTTTCCATAGTGGTTGTATCATTTTACAGTCCCATCAGCAGTGCATGAGAGTCCCAATCTCTCCACATCCTTGCCAGCATTTGTTATTTTCTGTCTTGTTGAACTTTGCCATTAATGCTGGGGTGAGATGGCATCTCATTGTTGTTTTGATTTACGTCTCTCTGATGGGAGCTCTTGTGGTGTAGTGCCTAAGGCAACTTAACTGCTAACCAGAATGCTGGCAGTTCAAACCCACCAGCCACTCCCTGGAAGGAAGGTTGGGCAATCTACTTGCACAGTGATACTGCCTTGGAAACTCAAGGAGGGGTCGCTATTCGACTCCATGGCAATGGGTGCATTTGCATGGCAATGGCTAATGATCCTAAGCATTTCTTCATGTATTTGCTGGCCACCTGAATATCCTCTTTGGTGAAGTGTTTATTCACATCTTCTGCCTATTTTGAAATTGGATTGTTAATACTTTTTTTTGCTGAGGTGTTGGAGTTTTCTATGAATTCTAGAATTAAGTCCTTTGTCAGATACGACTTTGATAAATATTTTTTTTTTTTCCTAACCTGTAGGTTCTCTTTTGACTTTTTTGGAGAAGTCTTTTTAGAAGCACACAAAAAAATTAATTTTTAGGTCCCATTCATCTAGTTTATCTTCAGATCTTTGTGCATTTTGGGTTATGCTTGACACTCTATTTATGCCTTAAATTAGGGCCCCTAAATTTGCCACTAGTTTTTCCTTGAGGAACTTTATACTTTCAGGTTTCACATTTAAGTCTTTGATCCATTTGGAGTTAGTTTTTGTGTATGGTGTGAGGTTCAGATCTTGTTTCATTTTTCTGCAAATGGATATCCAGTTTTGCCAGCACCAATTGTTAAAACAGACCATCTCTTCCCCATTTTATGGATTTCAGCCCTTTGTCAAAAATCAAGTGACCACAGGTTGACGGATCTATTTCTGGGTTCTCAATTCTTTTCCGCTGGTCTATGTATCTGTTGTTGTACCAGTACCAGGCTGTTTTGACTACTGTGACTGTATAGTAGGTTTTGAGATCCAGGAGTGTGAGATCTCCTACTTTGTTCTTCTTCTTCAATAGTACTTTCCTTATTCGAGGTCTCTTTCTTTTCCATATAAATTTAGTGATGGTTTTTCCATATCCTTAAAGAATGCAGAAGGGATCCACTTTGGGATTACATTGAATGTATAGATTGCTTTGGGTAGTACTGACATTTTCACACTGTTCAATTTTCCTATCCACGAGCATGGGATGCTCTTCAATTTATGTAGATCTCTTATGGTATCTTGGAGTAGTGTTTTGTAGTTTTCTTTATACATGTTGTAATAGTTGGAGCTGTGTGTCAACTTGGCTGGACCCCAGTTCTGTGTGGTTGTTCCCATGATGGGATCAGATGACTGAGTTCTGAGTGCCCAGTCTGCCCAAGGGGAGTTTCCCTAGGGGTGTGGCCTGCTTCCAAGATATCCAGTGACATCCTGGGAAGAAACACATTCTTTGAGGGATTGGAACCCTGGTGTGCTGACTACAAACTTCTGTGAGTGAGCAGCCCACCGCTCAGCCTGAAGATCTTGGATTCGTCTTTCGTTGGAGTCAACAACCAGTGTACTGACTGCCAGCCTTGAATTTCTCGGCCCCCTGCACTTATGGAAGCTAAGGCTGCCGCCAGCCCGTTTCCTCCAGAGACTTGGACTTACCGGCTTCTATACATTTGTGAGCCATTTTCCTAAGATAAATTTCTCTCTCTCTCTCTCTATAAATATATATATATATACACTTGCTGGTTTTTGAATTTCTCTAGAGAACCCAATCTAACACACATGTCTTTTGTGTTCCTAGTGAGATTTATTACCAAGTATTTTATTTTTTTTGTTAGCTATTGTAAATGGTATTGATTTCCTTATTTCCTGTTCAGCAATCTCTTTGCTGGTATAGAAGAATCCAACTGATTTTTGTATGTTGATCTTGTATCTTTCCACTATGCTATATCTCTCAATTAGTTCCAGTAGTCTTCTTGCTGAGTCTCTTGGGCTTTCTAGGTATAGGATCATATATCATCAGCAACTAGGGAGAGTTTGACTTCTTCCTTAGCAATTTGAATGACTTTGATTTCCCTTTCTTGCCTTATTGCCCTGGCTAGGACTTCCAATACAATGTTGAATTAAAAGTGAAGAGGGAGGGCATCCTTTTCTTGTTACTGTTCTCAAGAGTAATGGTTTCAATCTCTCTCCATTGAGAATAGTGTTGGCTATTGGTTTTGCATATATGCCCTTTGTTATGTTGAGGAATTTCCTTTCTATTCCTATTTTTCTGAGAGTTTTTATCAGGAAAGGCGTTGGATTTTATCAAATGCCTTTTCTGCATCAATTGATATGATCATGTGGTTCTTTTCCTTTGTTTTATTTACGTGATGGATGACATTGATTGTTTTCCTCATGTCGAACCATCCTTGCATAACTGGTATGAATCTTACTTGGTCATAGAGTATTATTTTCTTGATATGATGTTGGAGTCTATTGGCTAAGATTTTGTTGAAGATCTTTGCATGTATATTCATGATGGATATTGGTCTGTAGTTTTCCTTTTTTAGTGATGTCTTTGCCTGATTTTGGTATCAAGGTTACAAGGTTATGCTTGCTTCATAAAATAAATTTCAGAGGATTCCACCCTTTTCTGTGTTCTGGAATAGGTTTGGTATCAATTCCTCTCTGAAAGTTTGATAGAATTTGCCAGTGAAACCGTCTGAGCCAGGACATTTTTTTTGTTGGTAATTTTTTTTTATGACCTGCTCAATTTCTTCTTTTGTTATGGGTCTGTTTAAGTTTTCCACCTCAGCCTCTGTTAGCTTAGGTAAGTAGTATGTTTCTAGAAATCTGTCCATTTCTTCTAGATTTTCAAATTTGATGGAATATAGTTCTTCATTGTTGTTGTTGTTGTTATGTGCCTTCAAATCAGATCCAACTTATAGCGACCCCTTGGGTTTCCGAGGCAGTATCACTATGGAGTAGATCAACCAATCTTTTTTCCAAGGAGTGGCTGGTGCATTTGAACCACCAGCCTTCTGTTTAGCAGTCAAGTGACTTAGGCACTATGCCACCAGAGCTTAGTATCCTGATATTAGCCTTTTAATTTCAATTGCTTCTATTGTGGTGTCACCCCATTCATTTCTTATTCATGTTATTTGCATTCTGTCTGTCTTTTCCTTTGTTAAATTTGCCAGTGGTTTGTCAATTTTATTAATCGTTTCAAAGAACCAACTTCTAGTCTTGTTGATTTTTTCTATTGTCTTTTTATGTTCTATTTAATTTATTTCTGCTTGAATCTTTATTGTTTCTTTTCTTCTGTTGACTGTAGGCTTTTTTTGCTGATCTTTTTCTAATTGTTGGTGATGTAGTTTTAAAGTGTTGATTTTGGCTCTTTCTTCTTTTTTGATGTATACATTTTTTGCTATAAATTGGCCTCTGATCACTGCTTTTACTGTGTCCCAAAGATTTTGGTATGTTGTGTTTTTATCCATGTTTGATTGAAGGAATTATTTAATTTCATTTTTTATTTATTATACCACACAGTCACTCTTAAGGATGAACATGTTCTTAACATGTTCCATTTCCATGTGTTTGCTCTTTTTTCATTCATCTTCCTATTGTCAATTTCTAATTTTATAGTATTATGATCTGAGAAGATGCTTTGCAGTATTTCAATGTTTTAAAATTTATTGAGGATTACTTTGTGGCCTAACATATGGTCTACCCTGGAGAATTTTCCACATGCACTGGAAAAGAATGTATATTGTGCTGTTGTTGGATGAAGTGCTCTGTAGATGTCTATAAGGTCAAGTTGGTGGATTGTTTTGTTTAGTTCTTCTGTGTCTTTGTTGAGTTTCTTTCCTGTTGTTTATCTGTGATTGAAAGTGGTGTATTAAAGTCTCCTACTATGAGTGTGGACTCATCTATTTGTCTTTTCGGTTCTGTTAAAGTCTGATTTATGTATTTTGGGGTTTTTTCATTGAGTGCATGGATATTTGTTATTGTTACATCCACTTGTTCAATCAGTCCTTTAATCATTATATAATGTCCTTCCTTGTGTCTAATGGTGGTTTTTGTCTTAAAGTCAATTTTATCAGAAATTGGTATTGCCACTCCTGCTCTTTTATGGTTGCTATTTGCTTGATATATCTTTTTCCATCCTTTCATTTTTAATCTATTTTTGTCTTTGTCTTTAAGGTATGTCTATTTTAGACAGTATATTAAAGGGTTATGTTTTCTTATCCAGTCTGCAACTTTCTCTTTTTTATTGTGATGTGAAGGTTTATCATTCTTCTTTGAGGTTTATAATTTTCTTCCCAAGTTTAGAACAGTCCATTCTACCCTGCAGTTGTCTTGACTTCCTCACCAGTTAGAAGTTCTATAATGACACTATCTTTTCCCTCTTTTTAGTTTGTAGTTGTCTTCATCTGTCAATTGATGTTTCTGGTTCTCTGTTTACAATCTTGTAAGCGTATTTACTTTGAATACTTCCATAACTGGGTTGGTTTCTGGGTTATGTCATCATGTGTGTTAACAGTTGGTTGTTGTTTGCTGTTGTTTGTTCTCTCTCCAAAGGACTACCTTTAGTATCTCTTGTAAGGTTGGTCTGGTTTTAACAAATTCTCTTAATTTCTGCTTATCTGGAAATGTCCTAATTTCACCATCATATGAGGGACAATTTTGCTGAGTATATAATTCTTGGTTGGAATTTTTTTTTCTTTCGGGATTTTATATATACCATCCCATTATCTTCTCACCTGCATGGTTTCTGCCAAGAAATCCAAGCTTAGTCTTATTGGTTGGCCCTTTTAGGTAACATTTAATTTTTCTCATGCTGCTTTCAGGATTCTTTCTTTGTCTTTGATTTTGGTGAGTTTGATGATAATATGTCTTGGTGATTTTCTTTTGGAGTCTATCCTGTTTGGGGTTTGTTTGACTTCTGGAATGAATGTATTCTTATCTTTCATCACACCAGAGAAATTATCTTCCAACAAATCTTCCACTATTTCTCTCTGATTTTTTTTGTCTCTTCCTTTTCTTGAATGTAGTTTATTACATGTAGGTTATTCCTTTTGATGGTATTCCACATGAACCTTAGTGTTTCTTGATTTTATTTTGATTTTTCTTTTAGATTGGTCACTTTCCAAAGAAGTATTGAGATATTTGTCTTCGATCCCACTAAGTCTGTCTTCCATTGATTCAATTCTACTCCTTTGCCCATTCAGTGTGTTATCTGTTTCTGAAAATTTAGTATTAATCTCCTGGATTTCTATCTGTAGATTTTGTATCATTTCTAATTATTCATTTATTTTGTCATTTTGGTCTTGTATTGTCTTCTGAAACTGTTCTAGGGTTTTCTCCATGTCTTCCTCAATTTTGTCAGTGTTTCCTGATCTGTCTCTCAATTTGTTGAACGTCTTTAACTATAATTCTTTTGAATTCCCTCTCAGAGAGTTGTAATGCTGCTTCTTCCTCAGGGCATGTGTTCTAGGTCTGTATCCTGGTCCCTGTATCCTCCTGCTTTATCTTGCTCCTCTGTGTAGACTGTGATGCTCTGTTTTCTCTGAGACAATGTGACATTTTTGTGTTTATATTTAATTGGTGATTGTATGTTGGAGTGACTTGCCCATGATTTTTGCATAGTGCCTAAGGCATTTGACTGCTAACCAGAAGCCTGGTGATTCAAACCCACCAGCCACCCCTTGGAAGGAAGATTGGGCAATCTACTTCTGTAGAGATGCCGCCTTGGAAACCCAAGTAAGGGTCGCTATGAGTCAGGACTGACTCGATGGCAGTGAGTTTGGTTTTAGTTTTGGTTTTGGGTTTTTTTTGGATATTATCTATGTAAACAGGGTATTGTGCTCCTCTATTTGCTAGTTGGCAGCACTGTTACACTCACCACCTATTTCTTTCCTGTTGTCAGCTTCCCATATGTCCCTGTCATCTTTAGCAAGCATAGCCAGGAACCCAAATGAGAACACTGTCACTTCATATGTTCAAAATGGCTGCCTCTTGTAAACATTTTAAATGGCTGTGCCCTCAGTCACTATAAATATTCAAAATGGCCACTGCTTGTAAACATTCAAAATTGCTGCGCTCCCGGTCACTTTAAATATCCAAAATAGCTGTGCCCTCTGGACAGCCTAAAGTCCACAGCTCAGGTTGTCTCTCTCCTTGCTGTTTACCTTCCTAGTCATAGGCCACCAGCACAGTCATCCCTGCAGCCCTTGGTGACCAGGGCGGATCTTTAGGTCAGTTCTCAGATCCCAACACCACTTGGAAATATTAAAGCTGTTAGTGTCATGAGAGTAGCTTACAGTCCACAGCTCCATCTACCTCCATACTCACTGTTTTCATTCAGATTTTTCCACCAGTTGGTGTCTAATCCACTTCTGTATACTTCCTTTCTAAACTCAGGGCTCCAGGATTATCTTCTGTATCACTATCAGTTGGTTTCTCTTTCCTTTGTTGAAGAGGGTCTGTGCAGCTTGTCTGCCTACTCCGCCATCTTACTGGAAGTTCTCAGGTATTACTTTTTAAAAACAGTAATACCTCTTTTTTAAATTAAATAAAAATAAAAATACATATATGCCAATATGTAAAACTTTTTAAAACAATTGGTCTCTATTTGCCTGGAGTAACAGAGTCAAAAAAGGAGGAGAAAACAGTAGTGTGGCTAATTGCCTACATGAAAAATTGCCTCCTCTGCCATAAAATCAGAACTACCATTACTAAACATTTTGATCAAAGATTCCATAGACCAAAAGGAGGGAAATGCAGAACAAAATTTCAAATTATCATGGACTCCAGAGATTATGGAGTTGTGGCGGCTGGATGAACCCCTGAAACTATTTCCCTGAGATAATTTTTTAACTTTAAATCAAAAATATCACCTGAAGTCTTCTTAAAACCAAACAATACTTTAGCTTAACTAGTAAAGAATGTCTGCCTTAAGCATTATGCTTTTTTAAGATACATTCATATAGATTGAGATCCAGTTGATAACAACAACTCCAAAGAGTACATAGGAACTTTAGGAGGCTGTATGTTTATGTTAATTAGGGAAGAACACAACTCAGAAAAGGAGAGTGAGAATGGTAATTCAAAGAATATTATCAATGTCACTGAATTGTCCATGTAGAAGCTGTTGAATTTGTGTATGTTTTACTGTGCATATTCCAACAAAAAAAATAAATTATTGGGGAAAAAATGGGGAGTTTGAGTCCAGTGCCCAGAGCCCCACTGATTTGAAATTACTATCCCTTCAGCTTTCATCAGCTACCCTGGAGAACCCAAAGAGTCTCAGTGAGGAAGGCTGAAGTAAAAGGTTAAAGGAATCCCTCACTGAAAGCTGCCTTTACAAATTAATGTTGTTGTTGTTGTTATGTGCCATCGAGTCAGCCCTAACTCATAGCGACCCCTCCTTGGGTTTCCGAGGCAGTATCACTACGGAAGTAGGATTGCCCAACCTTCCTTCCGAGGAGTGGCTGGTGGGACAAATTAATAGGCAGGATTAAATTGTAGTTAAGAGCCACAGCCCATCACAAGGTGCCCTTGAGAAAGGAGACACTGAACCCTGGGGCAACCAAGATAAGAAGAAAACAGATATTCCTGCAGAAGGAGAGGCCCGGAAACACCCACTCTCATACCACCATCCCACTTGCAGAAAATTAGCATTCCTAAAACCTATCCCCCTTGGGCAATCTACTTCCTTAGTGATTCCTCCTGGGAAACCCAAGGAGGGGTCTATGAGTCCAGTCAGACTCCATGGCACATAACAACAACATCCCCCCTCTCAGCCAGATTCCCTTTAAAAGCTCTAACCATTCCCCAGCTCCAGGAGACAGACATTTTGGAGAAATGAATCTCACTGTCTCCTTGGGTATTGATACTCAATAAATCTTTTGCTTTCTCTATTCAACCTGTTGTGATCGTTGGCTCTTCGCAACATGGGGTAAGGACTTTGTTTCCCTACAACAGTAATGGCCTCCCTGGATGGGCTCGCCCCCTGACATGTGGTGGTCCGGTCTCAGACCTGGGCATGGGTGGCCTGTTCTAAGTGGCCACAGGGATTTTCTTTTCCTAGGCAGACTATCCACTCTCTCCGCCTGCAGGCGGCACTGCCGGCCATTTCACACAGAAAAGGAAAATCAAAAGGAAATCACCTGTGCTGGTTTTTGGTAAGTCCCCTACCCTATTCCTGGGCACCACAAGACCGAAATCAAGCGGGCGATAGCTCGCCCCTAGTCAGGCTTAGCTGACCATCCCATGAGGGCAGGGGGATTCTGGTTCAGGTCTCCGGGGTGTCTGATGTATGTGTGGTTTGCATGTTTTGTTTTATGTCTATGGAAGTAGAGTACGAGTTTGTATAACTTGAGTGGTCTTTTTTGCTTTTGTGAGTGTGCTTTATGTGTAATGTGTTAAGTGTTTGTATTGTGTCTTTGTTGTTTGATGTCTTCACTAGCTTTTGCATGTGTAGCGAGGTCATACTGCCAACTGCTGACCTTACCAAGTAGAACTTTGTTTTATTTGTCAGGCAGATTTTAAGTGTAGATACACCTACTTTTAGGAGAGTGCTTTTTAGGAAAGTGTTTTCCCATCTCACTTGTTCCCCACCTGGGATCCCCAGTGGTTTCTACAGAGAGTACTCCATTCCTTGTTCTTTTCTTTTTCCTGAGGAGTATTACTACAAGATGTTACTGTGTAGTAGAAAAGAGGAGGAAGGGGGACTTACCCCCCTTAGAAGATCTAACTATATGGGGCTACTAGTAGGCCCTTGTAGCCCTTTACCAAGAATTGAGTGATCAAAATGGGCGAATATACACTTAGATACACGTCCAGAGCCAACATTGACACCCATCTTTTGGGAGTAACTTGTATAAAATGGGAAAACAAACTAGCATCCCTTCTGAATCACCCTTAGGATGCATTCTTAAAAATTGGCAGAGATATTATCATCCCCCTATGAAGAAGAAGCTATGATTTTCCTGTATAATGTAATTTGGCCCCAGTATGAATTGGGAGATCAAGAGAAGTGGCCCCTGAATGGGTCCCTAGAATACAATACTGCCTTACAACTTGAATTGTTTTGTAAAAGGCAAAATAAGTGGCAAGAACTCTTATTTGTGGAGACTTTCATATTCTTACACCAAAGTGTGCATTTCCCAAAATGTTATAACCTTCGGTTACAACAGATAAAGAAGAAGGAAGTCCTCCCGGATTGCACTTTCGAGTACTTAGTGTCAGACTTGGGGACAGACAGAGACCTCGGTGACACCCCCGCCCTATTGGCTGAGTGTGGCAGCCCCACATGGATCCCCCAACTCCAACCCCAGTCCTGAGTACTTGAAGTCAGAGACTTCAGCATTGGCCCTGCCCTATGAGGCGAGTGTGGCAGTGCCACCAGGATCCCAGGACTCCAGCACCTGCCCAGTGAGAGATTCACATAGTCCACCCTCCCTTGGAAATGATGAGGGCTCCCACATTACAGGTATGGTCTTGCCACCACACATTAGACGTGGAACTGTATTCCCGGGCAGAGCAACCAGCAGAGGTGGCAGGACAATTCTCATTAAGGGAGGTCCTTGCTAGATTAGTTTTATATAATTGGAGAAACTACAATCTCTCATACAGGCCTAAAGTAACAACTAGTTTTACCTATTTTCACCATTCACCAACATATGTTGGCAGACATTCGGACTCTCTTAAATGATTTCCTTACATCTGAAGAACAGAGGACAGTTCTAGAACAAGCCAGGGAGAAAACAGATTACCTTCATAATCTGCACCTCAGCAGCCAACTGACCAGGGAAGAGGAAACCCAGCCTGGGACCCAGGGTGGAGTCATAATTCAGACAGTCATAATTCAGAAGACAGGGACAAACTTCAGCTTTACCCAGACGACATAACCATGAGATCGATACCAAAGGCCCCTAAGCCAAGGAACCTCCTGAAGATTCAAGAAATAAATTAGAAAGGAAAGGAAGATCCTTCCTCCTTTTTAGAACATATTACCCAGGCTTATAACAGTACACAGATATCAGTCCTAAGGACCTAACTGGTGTTCAGCTAATTAATATGACTTTCATTTCTAAAAGTGCCCCAGATATCCGGAAGAAATCACAAAGAATAGAGGGGAGCTTAGGAATGCCTATGGGACAGCTTTTAGAAATTGCCTTAAGGTTTTTAACAACCGGAACTTAGTAGTTTGAGTACGAGGAAAGAAAAAATTAAGCAGAATGCAGCCCTGTTAGTTGCCACTCTAACTCCCAGTAAAAAGGGCCCTGAACAAAGGAAACCCCCACAAAAACATCAAGCGGTTTGCCCCGACAAATGTGCATATTGCAAAGAAAGAGGACACTGGAAGAGAGTGCCCCGAGAGACCTCAGGGGGAAACGCCCCTCGGTACAAGAGTAGCAGGGCATTGAGCAAACAGGAGAAGATGACTCAGATGGACTGAGCCCGAGGGCTCTTAGCCTTGTCCAACGTTCCCACTGAGAGCCCGGGGTAACCATGCAGGTGGGAACATGTATGATTGATTTCATTTTAGACACTGAAGCCACTTTCTCCATGTTGAACACCGCCAAGTCCCCTTTAAGCCCTCCCATAGTACCAATAATGGGAATTACCAGGAAAGTGGCTGATAAAAGATTCCTACAACCTGTCAGAGGTAAAATTGTTATGTGCTGTAAAGTCAGACTCAACTCATAGCGACCCCTCCTTGGGTTTCTGAGGCAGTATCACTACAGAAGTAGATTGTCCAACCTTCCTTCCGAGGAGTGGCTGGTGGTAAAATTAGGGAAGATTAATTTTTTCATGAACTCCTCTATGTTCCAGAATGCCCAGTTCCCCTATTGGGATGAGATTTACTTACTAAATTAGGACTACTACTTGAAGAAATCCATTCTGAAGGATTGGTGGGGTGAGTTCAGTACAGGGAGGATAGACATACACTGGCACATGCAGTCTGGCCTGACTTGAGAGTAAAAATATGTCGTAGAAGGGTTGTGAAAATGAAGAGAAGGAGTGGGGAGATGAAATCAGAATTGAGTTGAGGTCCTAACGGACCTGGTCTGGTACTAGGAGTGTTTGGAGACAGAAAAGAAAGAAAAATGAAAGTAACTCTTGCTTAAACTGGTCTCAGCATTAATGTCTGAGCCTGTGGCAATACCTACTGACCTGTCTAAAGAATTCTTGAAAAGAATTGTTGAATCCAAGTGTATGGGCCGAAGGCATTGTGCTTTCTTTTGTATGTCACTCCACCCAGAGTCTCAAATTCTTTTTGCCTTTGAGCAGGTGCAACCAATTCCTGGTGTTAACATGGACACACCTCTCCCAGGGAACTGACACTAAAAAGGGGAGTGTTGCTCCAGGATATAAATAACATCCCTATAGCTAGCACTGGGAGCTCTGGTAGCATAGTGGCTAAGGCACTTGACTGCTAACCAGAAGACTGGTGGTTCAAACCCACCGGCCACTCCTCGGAAGGAAGATGGGGCAATCTACTTCTGTAGTGATACTGCCTCGGAAACCCAAGGAGGGGTCGCTATGAGTCAGGTCCAACTCGACGGCACATAATGACAACAATAACAATATAGCTAGCACTATGAGCTATGGTAGCATAGTGCCTAAGGCATTTGACTGCTAACCAGGAGGCTGGTGGTTCAAACCCATGGGCAATCTACTTCTGTAGTGATACTACCTTGTAAACCCAAGGAGGAGTTGCATCCGACTCCACCTCAGTGAGTTTGGTGTATATATGTGTGTATATATATATATATATATATATATATATATATATATATCTAGCATGGCTGAAGGGGACTCAGATGCCAACACTGTGCAGATCCTTTAATTTCCTTGCAGACTGTGAATATAAGATTTCAAGGAACAAGGCCCAGATCCCACAGCCCCAAGAGATGCATTTGGGCCATGTAACCTCCCAGGAAAAGAGGAACCTGTCTCAGACAAAGATGACACCTGTACTTGAAACATACTGACAAGTGAACTTTACAGTTTTACCAAGGGCACCTGGGAAACTTTAAGTTCCTCTTAACACTTGTTGACACCAACTCCGTATGGGGGGAGGCATTCTCTTATAGCCCCGAACAGACTGTGGAATTGACTAAAATTTTATTTAAAAAATCATTCCCAGGTTTGGACTTTCTCTCTCTCGATTTAGAGTGTCAATGGACCAGCTTCATCTCATAGGTGACTCAAGGAGTATGTTCAACTTTAAGAATCCAATGGGAACTTCATGTGACTTAAGGTCCCCAATCTTCAGGGAAAATAGAGAAGGAAAATTATGCTGTCAAAAAGACTCAGGCCAAAATGTGTCACCATGAAATCAGGTATTGCCACTTGCTCTATTTAGGATATAATTAGCACCCTCCTCCAAGCTGGCTCAAATTGAGCCCCTTCACAATGACATATAAGGAAACTATTCCTGGGAAAGGGAGACACACCCACCTACATCATAACAGAATGAAAGGAAAGGGAGTAAGTAAGGTCTTTAAAATGTTTTTCAAATTACTCACTGATATGTTTCTGTGCAGTTGTCTTACTTACCCCATTGACACCCCTTTACACAGGTTTCAGTCAGGAGACAGAGTCTTAGTGAATACATGGAAGAACTAACACTCTCAGAACCAGCTTACTCCAAAGTGGGAAGGACCATACAAAGTGCTGTTAACAACCTATTCGTCCCTGAAATTGGCCGGAATCACAGCCTGGGTTCATTACGTTCAAGTCAGAATCTGTACCAGCTGAATCCGGCCCCTCAACCTCTGAACAAAACTCCTCATATTCTTACACTCCACTCTCAGATTCTAGATATTTGTTAAAGACTTCTCTACTTCCATTGTTGACGTAACATTAACAGATGCTGGGATTTATTATTGTGTCAAGTACAGGAAGAACTCCCCCAAAGACCTAGAATACATAAGAGGGGAAGGGCTAGAAGTTACTGTGGTGGGGTACAAAGAGCCTGTCCATGCGCTCGACAGGTGGGACTGATCTTCAAATAGGCTAGTCACCATATCCGAAGCCATTGCTTCTGGGAGTAACCTTACCAGCTGGTGGGTATGCCACCATCTTCCATGCTCAGGTGCTGCCTTAAGACCCAGGGCAGCACCTGTGTTTGAGTATCATTCTGAAATAGGCAACTGTACTCTAGCACACACCCCACCTATGCTTCCCACCAGGCCTTGACTGCTTCAAGATCCTTTTAAGATACCTTGTTTTTCACCTTCAAAAGTTTTTAACTGGATGGGGGAACTGAGGGTGGGGATGGCAATTGAGGAGGGGGCCTCGAGTCAGGACATCGCCTAAGGAGTTCCATGACTTCCAACTCCTACCCACCAGCCACTCCTCAAAAGGAAGGTTGGGCAATCTACTTCTGTAGTGATATCCCCTCAGAAAGCCAAGGAGGGGTCACTATGAGTCAGGTCCACAGGCACATAACAACAACAACCTTCCTGTAATGAATCAACAGCCGAACCCTGGTTAAGGACACTAACCACAGCATCCCAGACAGTCCAAATGATCCCACCTGAGAGAGCTTATACAACAGGATGTTACTGGCTTTCATCAGCTTTCCCCCTCAAGGAATTAACTCTTAATCACCCCTATATGGGAGCTCTGGTAGCATAGTGGCTAAGGCACTTGATTGCTAATCAGAAGGCTGGTGGTTCAAACCCACCAGCCACTCCTCAGAAGGAAGATGGGGCAATCTACTTCCATAGTGATACTGCCTCGGAAACAAGGAGGGGTCGCTATGAGTCAGGTCCGACTCGATGACACATAACAACAAAACCCTATACAGTAGGAAGTAGTTTGTGAAAGAGATGGTCGCCCCATTTCCCATGATTGTGAAATCTTGAAAAAAGGGGAGAGTGAGGAAGTCTGAAATAAAAGTTAAAGGAATCCCTGGCTGAAACCTGCCTTTACAAATTAACAGGCAGGTTAAATTGTAGTTAAGAGTCATAGCCCAGCACAAGGTGACCCTGAGAAAGGAGACGCTGAGCACTGGGGCAACCAAGATAAGGAGCACAGTGGAGATATTACTGCAGGAAAGGCCTGCAGACACCCACTCTCATACCACTCCCCTTTCAGAAAATTAGCATTCCTAAGCGTAGTGCCTAAGACACTTGACTGCTAACCAGAAGGCTGGCAGTTTAAACCCACCAGCCACTCCTCTCCTCAGAAGGAAGGTTGGGCAATCTATTTCCGTAGAGATGCTGCCTCAGAAACCCAAGGAGGGGTTGTTATGAGCCGGATCTGACTCCAAGGCAGTGAGTTTGGTTTTGGTTTCTGAGGTATTTCACCAATATTCAAGTTTGATTTTAAGTCAGCTTTCCAAGAAACAGCTAATTGTGAACAGTGTCTTGAAACCAAAGTACATTTTGATGGGCCCAAGGAAAGGGAATACAGGATAGTACCTAAAAACAGGGTTCATGTTGTATTAGAGCTTAAACTCTAAAGCACCTGGGTTTGTGGAAAGCTGTGATGTGTAGTGGGAGCCCTAACTCCATTTTGAGGCTTGACAAGTTTCAGATGCCATTTGAGTTCTTTCTGACCATTAAACCAGCATTGTGGCTACACATAGACAAGTCCCAAGACAAACTCCAAAACCAAACTCACTGGCATGGAGTGGACAAACCTAGGGAGGGGCAATTTGCCTTCAGGAAGAATATGGTTGAAAGTAGATTATGCTCACTCAAAGAACTAGGGAACTTGCCTGAGGGTGTCCTTTTCTAATTTAAATTAAGGTTGGGAACTTGGTATTGTTTGGTAGCCACCTTATGGCTAAGACTCAGGCTGCATGGTCATGAATCAGCCTATCCAAACCACCACCTAGACAAGGAGTTCTGGTAGTGTAGTGCTTAAGGCATTTGACGGCTAACCAGAAGGCTGATGGTTCAAACCCACCAGCCACTCCTTGGAAGGAAGATTGGGTAGTCTACTTCCACAGTGTTACTGCCTCAAACCCAAGGAGAGGTTGCTGAGTCAGATATGACTCCATAGCAGTGAGTTTGGTTTTGGTTTTTGACCTAGCCAACTAGTCAAGTCCTAGAACCAATCCTGTAACCCTTTTTTACCTTCAATTATTTATGTATCCCAATCATGGTCTTTTCCCACTTCTGTAGTCCTGCCTGTAATGATAATGAATCAGTGTGCCATCAATCAGGATTTTATAATGATTCCCTTTTTTTCTGTCATAGAGAATTAGCCCCATGGCCATGACTTAGTGAACTCCATTCAGTTTTCTGCAGTGAGTGCATGCTAACGGTTTCCCTCATCTTGGATGATTGTCTTTGTTTTGTCTTTGTCCTGTCAAGGCTTAATAAACGTGTCTCTAATGAACCTGTTTGAAGCTGGGGCCTCTATCCCCTATTACAATGTTTAAACTCTCCAACTCTTCAATGAATGGTAAGGTAAGATTCTGTTGGATTTTCTGACTGACAAAACAGCCAACAGACCAGCATATTCTCCTCAGATTTTAACTGTAGACTTTCTTCACAGGTGAAAGAAGAGTCTCTATACCAGACAAATGTAATGCAAATTTTCACATTCACACTAAAACAGGACCTTTTGTTGTTGTTGGACCTTTTAGGAAGGCAGTAAAAAAATTACAATTGTTTGTAGGTGACTGAAAGTTAAAAGAATGCAGAATGTTCATATATAATTACATGCTTTTGGAATTCAAATAAAATATTTTTATTCAATGGGCATTTATTGAGAACCTACTGTATGCCAAGCACCTTATTTGATAATTTTAAAAAGGATAACTCATTCATCATTTCAAAACCCAGTGTTTCGAAGGTTCTGGCAAGATGGAGGACTAGGCAGAAAGACTGCACAGACAGTCTTCAACAAAGAAGAGGGAAACCAATTAACACAGACACAGAAGATAATTCTGGACCCCTGAGCTTTGAAGGGAAGGATATAGAAGTGGACTAAACCCCAACTAGCAGAAGAATTTGCATGAAAATACCAAAAAAGGAAACATATGGAGCTGTGGTCTGGCAGTGATCCTGAGCGATCCTGATGGCACACACAGCTTGGATATTCCCGAGTGCTGGTAGGACTTAAGAATTAACCTAAAAATCAACCCTGATACCCAGGGACTGAACAGAGGACTACTCCAGTGGCTGGGGAATAAATGGAGAAGTTGAAGAGAAAGGCGGCTGAGCTGTAGACTTTTGCCAGTCCGGAGGACACCGCCATTTTGAAGATCTAAAAGCGGCTTGACTATTTTGGATATTTAAAGAGACACCGCTCTTGCAGACTCCTGGGGCTTAAGAACATGTTCTGCTTTCCAGCAGCCCCAAGAACCCTCTGGACCTGCAAGACTGAAAAGGTACAACATTCCTCTTGTTACTCTTATACCCCACACTCGCTTAGTGAACGGAGGTGTGACCATCCCCCACTCCCACCTACCTTCTGGGGCCACAGGAACTCCATCACAGTCTGTG
>NW_006921803.1:4660088-4667675 GCF_000298275.1 Orycteropus afer afer
AAAAAAAAAAAAAAAAAGTGTTTCACAAATAAGGAAACATACTTAGAGCAAATTTCCTGCCCAAGTTCACAAACTGGTAATAAGGGCCATCACGTTTTAAACCCAAATGTATAACCTCGTACCAGATCTCAAGAAGATTCCTGAATAATCAAACAGATGGTTGTGTACATTAATAATTGCCTAGATTATTGCATAAATAGAGACATGCTGGCAATTCCCCTGGTTTAACCAGGGCATTCTTCACCATGCCTGAGAGAGAGATGCACAGAACCCACAGAAGGGAGAGCAGATAGCACCCAAGAAATTCTCTTCCCATACTAAGAGAGGCAGGCACAGTTGCCATCATGTAAGGAAAACAGCAAACATATTTCCTTCATATCCTATGTAATTGAAGTACTGTCACCTAATAGGCAGCTGTCCTGAAGTATGCTCAGGACATCTGCTTTTAACATGGCTTGCCAGAGAACTCCTTTTGAGATCCCACCTTTAAACATCTCTGAGGCCCCATCAGTATTATGGTCCTGAAATGTTAAAGAGCCATTAAATCATGTTTATGTCAATGGTAGCTCTTAATACTTTGGTTAATTTTTTTCATGGCGGTGAAGGGAAAGAAACAGGGCCCGTATTTGGCACCAAACACCTGGCTTCCTCATCATGCCCACAAGTGTGGCTTCAAGCATTTTTAAAGCTTTCAGCTGCTGCATACCACCTCACTGAAGCTCAGCAGATGGTTAGAGCAGTAGCTGAAGCAACAGAGACCATTTTAAGCTTCAGGAAATGTTGTAGGTGCTGCAGGTTCCAAAAGAAAATTGTGCCCAACTTTGCCTTTCAGCATTTTCCATTATGTGTGAGATATTTAGTCCCTACCTCTTGCCTGTCTGCAATTAACATGGTAGTAGAGTATGTCAATGAACTTGAGAAGAAATTTTAAACATGCAAGGATAATTGCAAAGCAATTAAGGGGAACACTTCTGGGTCTCTTACCAAAGAATGCTAAGAGAACGCAGCGTACTACCTTTTCTACTTGGAACTTAAGATATTTGTTGTCGTTAGGTGCTGTCCTGTTGATTTTCCACTCATAGCAAGTGTGACAGAGTAGAAATGTCCCGTAGGATTTTTCTAGGCTGTGATCTTTATAGAAGCAGAACACCAGATCATTCTCCCACAGAGCCACTAGGTGGGTTTTAACAACCAACCTTTCAGTTAGCAGCCATGTGTTTAACCTTTGTGCCACTGGGGCTCCTTATATTTCCTCTTATGGATACATAATTTTACCTTCCTGTGAATCCAGAGGTTAACCTGAGAGGAGTTTCCAGGGCTTCAAATCGAACCAGTTCAATCCAGTTTGACCCCCTGCTGAAAATTTGCATTTCTATCCCGGATACACTGAATCAGAATCTACATTTTAACAAGATCCCTAGGTGATTTTTATAGATCCCAAGTGATTCTTATGCACACTGGAATGTCCAGAGGTTAAGCCAGAATGAACTGGTTCCAAGCCCTGGGTGTTACATAAATTTTAAAATCAGCAGTATTTTAATGAGTGGGTAGAGAAGAGTTTGAGGAAATAGTTGTTAAGAAATTAGAAATAGAATTAAGTTCAGATGACTAGTATTTAGGGCACTTAAAATATCATCTATATGTGCCAATGATGTTCAACATTTCTACTCTGTTGAAAATTGACTCAACAACAGCTAACAACAGCAACAGGAAATATCTTAAGTTCAAGTACAAAAGATAACACACTGCATTCTCTAAGGTTTTTTTCCATAGGAGATCCCAAATGTGAAAAACTGTCTGATATATTACTAGAAAACTTTATAAATAGCCCTGAGACATTGTCTGATATAATGCCAAAAAGATGAACCCCTAAGGGCAGACCAAAAAACCAAACCAAACTCACTGCCATCGAGTGAGGTCCAATTCATACAGACCCCTCTTTGGGTTTCCAAGGTAGTATTGCTACAGAAGTAAATTGCCCAAACTTCCTTCTGGGGAGTGGCTGGTGGATTTGAACCTCCAGCCTTTTTGGTTAATAGTCAAATGCCTTAGGCACTACGCCACCAGAACTCAGATTGGAAGGTACAAGACTGGGGAACAGCTGCCTCCTCAAAATAGAGTTGACCTTTGTGACATGGGTGGAATAAAGCTTTCTGGACCTCCATTTGCTGATGGGCATGACTCAAAATGGGAAGAAACAGCTGCAAACATCCATTAATAATCAAAACATGGAATGTACAAAATATGAATCTGGGATTTGGGAGTTGTCAAAAATGAAATGGAATCCATAAGGATTTGATAAACTAGGCATTAGTGAACTGAAGTGGACTGGTAGTGGCCATTTTGAATCAGACAGTCATATGTTCTACTATACCAGGAATGGCATATTGAAGAGGAATGGCATAGCACTCATTGTCACAAGAATGCTTCAAGATCTATCTTGAAGTACAATGCTGTCAGTGATAGAATAATACCCATACACCTACAAAGAAGACCAGTTAATATTATTATTATTCAAATTTACACACCAACCACTAAAGCCAAAGATAAAGAAATTGAAGATTTTTACAAACTTTCACAATCTGAAATTGGCTAAACATGCAATCAAGATGTATTGATTATTACTGGTGATTGGAATGCAAAAGTTGGAAACAAAGAAGAACTCTCAGTAGTTAGAAAATGTGGCCATGGTGATAGAAATGATGCCAGAGATCACAAGACAGAATTTTGCAAAACCAACAATTTTGCAGATATCTTTTTTCAACAACATAAATAGTGGCTATACACATGGACCTTACTAGATGGAATACACAAGAATCATATCAATTACATCTATTGAAAGAGACAATGGAGAAGTTCAATATTTTCAGTGGAAACAAAGCCAGGAGATTACTGTGGAACAGATCATCAATTGCTCTTATGCAAGTTGAAGATGAAACTGAAGAAAATTAAAACAAGTCCACGACAGCCAAAATATGACTTGAATATATCCCACCTGAATTTAGAGACCATCTGAAGATAGATTGGACATATTGAACACTAATGACTGAATATCAGATGAATGGTGGAATAACATCAAGAACATCATATGTGAAAAAAAGAATACAATCATTAAAAAGGAAAGGAAAAAATAATAAAATAGATGTCAGAAAAGACTCTGAAACTTCCTCTGGAATGGAGAACAGTTAAAGTGAATGGAAGATAAAACAGCTGAACAGAGATTTAAAACAGCAGCTCAAGAAGACAAAGTAAAGTATTACAATAACATGTGCAAAGACCTGGAGTTAGAAAAACAAAAGAAAAGAATATGCTCAGCATTTCTCAAGCTGAAAGAACAAAAGAAAATATTCAAGCCTCAAGTTGCAATATTGAAGGGTTCTAAGGAGTTCTGGTAACATAGTGCATAAGGCACTTGACTGCTAACCAGAAGGCTGGCGGTTCAAATACACCAGCCACTCCTCGGAAGGAAGATGGGGCAATCTACTTCCATAGTGATACTGCTTCGGAAATCCAAGGAGTGGTCGCTATGAGTCAGGTCTGACTCGACGGCACGTAACAACAACATAGGCAAAATATTGAATGATGCAGGAGATATCAAAAATGGAAGGAATACACAGTCACTCTACCAAAAGGAGTTAGTCAATGTTCAACTATTTCAGGAGGAAACATATGATCAAGAACCAATGGTACTGAAGGGAGAAATCCAAGCTGTACTAAAGGAATTGGTGAAAAACAAGTTTCAGAAATTGTCAGAATACCCATTGAGATATTTCAACAAATGGATGCAGTACAAGAGGTGCTTACTCTTTTACTCCAAGAAATGGAAGACAATTACCTGGCCAACTGACTGTGCCCATTGCAAAGAGAGGTATTCCATCAGAAAGTGGGATATTAATAATATCATTAATAGCACAAGCAAGTAAAAGTTTGCTGAAAAGAACTGAAAAATAGTTGCAGCAGTATATTGACAAGGAACTTCCAGAAATGCAAGCTGGATTCAGAAGAGGATGTGAAATGAGTGATACCATTGCTGATATCAGATGGATCTTGGCTGAGAGCAAGGAATACCAGAACAATGTTTACTTGTGTTTTATAGACTATGAAAAAGCATACCATTGTATGGATCATAACAAATTATGGATAACATTGAGAAGAATGGGAATTCCAGAACACATAACTGTGTTCATGCAGAACCCATACATAAACCAGGAGGCTGTCATTCAAACAGAACAAGGGGATACTGCATGGTTTAAAATTAGGAAGCGAGTATGTCAGGGTTATATTCTTTCACCATACTTGTTTAATATGTATACTGAGAAAATAATCTAAAAAGCTTGACTATATGAAGAGGAGTGTGGCATCAGGATAGTAAGAAGACTCATTAACAACTTGCGATATGCAGATGGCACAACCTTCCTTGCTGAAAGTGAAGATGACTTTAAGCACTTATTGATAAACATCAACAATTACAGTCTTCGGTATGGATTACACCTCAACATAAAGAAAACAAAAATCCTCACAAATAGACCAATAAGCAACATCACAATAAATGGAGAAAAGATTGAAGTTGTTAAAGATTTCATATTACTTGGTTCCACAATCAACACCAATGGAAGCAGCAGTCAGGAAATCAGATGGAGTATTGCACTGGAAAAATCTGCTGCAAAAGACCACTTTCAAGTGCTGAAGAGCAAAGATGTCTCTTTGAAGATTAAGGTACTCCTAACCCAAGCCATAGTATTTCCATTCACCTCATATGTATGTGAAAGCTGAACAATGAATAAGGAAGACTGAAGAAGAGTTGATGCTTTTGAATGATGGTGTTGGTGAAGAATACTGAAAATACTATGGACTGCCAGAAGAACAAACAAATCTGTCCTGGAGTTCATCTGGAATGCTCTTTGGAAGTGAGAATGGCCAGACTTCATCTCACTTACTTTGGTCATGTTGTCAGAAGGGACCATTCCCTTGAGAGGGTTATCATATTTGGTAAAGTAGAGGTTCAGCGAAAAAGCAGAAGACCCTCCACAAGATGGATTGACACAGTGGCTGCAGCAATGGGCTCAAGTATAGCAAAGATTGTGAGGACGGTGCCTGGTTTGGCAATGTTTCATTCTGTTGTACTTAGGGTCGCTATGAGTCAACAGCGCCTAACAACAATATCAACATGTGCCAATGCACTCAACCAGGACAAAGTGTTTTTTGGTTTGGGCTTTTTGGTTTTGGTTTTCTTAAATAACATTTTATTGTGTTTTCAGTGAAGGTTTATACAGCAATTTAGGTTCCCATTCAACAATTTCTACTCAAATTGTTCAGTGACATTATTTATGTTCTTCACAATGTGTGAACATTCTCATTATATCTGTTTTCATTGTTCTGTTTTCATTAATCTAATTTCCCTTCCTCTTTATGTTCTCATCTTTGTTTTAAAGTAATTTTTGACCATTTGGTCTCATGTGGGTAATTTTTTTAAAGGAGTATAATACTTGTGGGTGATATTATTTTGCGAACTAATCTGTTATTTTGTTACAAGGTGACCTTTGGGGTTAGTTTTGGGTTCAACGTTTGAAGAGTGTCTCAGTACAGTAGTCTTGGGAATTTCTACCATCTCAACCAGTCTAGTAAGTCTGGCTTTTTCATTTTTGTTTTTCATATATTTAGGAAGTTGAATTTCTGCTCCACATTTTCCACCCATTCTATCAGGGCCCATCAATTGTAGTCCTGATTAGACTGGACACCATCTAGTTTATCTGGCCTCAGAGTAGATGAGATTGTGGTTCCTGTAGACTATTTGCCCAAGAAGAAATGTTTTGATACAATTCTCTCCTGGGTGTCCTCGTTCTCTTTAGGTCACTTTTTCCCCAGCAATCTCATTTCCCTGCCCCTCTTTTCTTTCAATATTGTGCATGGTTCTACCTTTAAGCCTCAATGATTGGTGTTCTTTGAATTCATCTGAACTCTTGGCTTCAACTACCACACATGTGCTGATGATTGCTGGGTGTTCTTTGGTCCAGATCTACATAAATGGCCAACTCAAATCAGTGAATTCCAAATTCATACCAAATATATAAGCTTTTTTTCCAGGTTCACTGTCTAAATGAAGAACACAACAGTCCACTCCATCCTCCATGCCAGACATCTGGAAGGTAGATTATACTTCTCTCTCCATTTACCTCAAGCCATATAAGTCACCAATCTTTGTCACTTCTACCAATAAAATATCTCTGGGAACATTTCCGTATTTTTCATTTCTTCTTCTGCCATTGCTCAGGGCCTCATTCTTCTTGCCTGGATTGCATTACTACTCTTACAACTTGATTCCACTGTTTTCCCCTCATCTTCAGGATCCAGCCTCAGTCAACTGCTTTTAGTTCTTTTCTATCATTCAAGAACTTTATACTTAACCCACATTAACTTCTAATTTATTTTATAGTTTCATGGTATTTTTTCTGTCTAGACTCTGTTGTAGATAGCGTCATTACCCTGAGTTTCTTCATTACAGCAGTTAGTACTACATACTAGGAGAAAGTTATATAGCAAAACAGCAAACTATGGGTTCTGGTTTCAAACAGGTGCTGGTTTAATCTTTAATTGTGCTTCATACTGTGCATGATCTTGAACAGGTCATTTCTTTACTTTTGTGTTCCTCATCTGCAAATTAGTATGAATAAGAGTTTTTGTAAGTGGAGAGTTCCAGTATGATGGCAGAATAGGCAGACAAACTACACAGACCCTCTTCAACAAAGAAAAGAGAAACCAACTGACACAGATACAGAAGATAATCCTGGTGCCCTGAGCTTTGAAAGGAGGATGAGGAAGTGGACTAAATGCCAACTAGTAGTAGAACCTGCATGAAAATAATGAAAAAGCAGACTAACAGAACTGCAGACTGTCAGTGATCCTGACAGCGCAGACAGTTTGAATATTTCCAAGTGGTGTTAGGACCTAAAAATTAACCTAAAAATCAGCCCTGCTCACCAAGGGCTGCAAGGAAGACTACACTGGTGTCTGATAACTAAAAAGGGAAATAGCAAACAAAGAGACAACCTGAGCTGTGGACTTTGGCTTTCTGGAGGGTGTACCCATTTTAAATGTTTACAAGAGGTTTGACCATTTTGGATATTTAAAGCGACAGCATTCTCTCAGATTCCAGTGACCTAAGAATAGGATCCACTTGCCAAGGACAGCACAGACATACCAGAGACAGGACTGGAAAGGTGCAATACTCCCCTTGTTACTCTTATACCCCACACTTTCTTTGTGAACGAAAGTGGGGCCATCCTTTACTCCCACCCACCTTCTGGGCTGGTAGGAATTCCATTCCACTCTGTGTGCTCTGGAGCTCTGGTAGCGTAGTGCCTAAGGCACTTGACTGCTAACCAGAAGGCTGGTGGTTTAAACCCACCAGCCACTCCTCGGAAGAAAGGTTGGGCAATCTACTTCCGTAGTGATACTGCCTCAGAAACGTAAGAAGGGGTCATTATGTGTCGGGTCCAACTCGAGGGTACATAACAACAACAACAACTGTGTGCTCTGATGGAGCCTGGGTGCCCTGCCCTGCCCTGCCCTCCCCAGGTTTGTTTTTTG
>NW_006921803.1:4668204-4673104 GCF_000298275.1 Orycteropus afer afer
TCTACCTTTTTTCCCTTATTGCTCTCTCCCCAGATATTGCAGGATTATTTTCACCATTTTTCTATTCATATTTCCTTTGCCTTTTTAAAGTATTTATTTAAACATTTTCTCTTATTTATTAACTTTCTTCTTCTTTTTTTTTTTTTTTTTTCCCCTCTTTCTGGTGATTGTTCCAGTGTGTTTATGCAGTGTGTGTATTTTGTCCTCCTGCTTTCACTTTTTTGATGGTTTTTCAATCTTTTTTTTTTTTTTTTTTTTTTTGTCTAACTCAGTGGGACACAGCAACCATGCCCATAAGACCCAAACATATCTGCAACTCCTGCAGTCACACTTACTGAGTGAGAGCCACCACTTGCTTCTGCACCAACTGACCAATAATACATGACAGCCAATACTAGTCTGGCTCACCCCTAACTGCTCTACACAAACAGCTACAGAGATTTGTGCAGCCAATCTCACATCACACCCACTGGGAGACAGGTAGTGAGTGTGTAAGTGCTGCCAACTAGCAAATAGAGGAACACAGTACCCTGCTTACTCGGATACATCCAAACAAAACAAAGAAAATAAAAATCTTGGGCAAATCACTCCAATAATCACCAATTAAATACAAATACAACAACATCACAATGTCTCAGATACAACAGACCATCACAGTCCATACAAAGAAGCAAGATAAAGCAGTTGTGGTGTAGTAAATTATAGTGTGGCTTTTCTACCCATAAGTCTTTGTAAACTATGAGCAACTGAGGAGCTTCTGATTGCTGAAGTTGTCCACCTGGAGTATTTCTTTTGGGAGTGGCACAATACAATGTTCTGGGAGGTTCCCACTCTCTCTCAGGTGCTTAGAGTTCTGATGCTGTGATTGGCTAGTTTGACCACCCTGCTGGGCTCAAAAGGAGGCCTACTAGAGGCAGAACTCTCTCTGACTGCTGGTTGAGGAAGATGTGCTGCTGAAAGAGACACAGGCTCCTGAGACATGCATTGCTGGGAAAGAGACGCAAGAGACATGCATTGCTGAGTGAGACATAGAGGGACCAGCACTGCTGGGAAAGAAACTGTGAGACACTCTTGGCCAAGGGATGGTGGGCTGGGAGAGAGACTGAGCATTTTTTCCTGAACTTGAATTGTACCCTGTGGTGCTTCCTTAATAAACCCCATAATCTGTGAGGTCTGTGTGGCCACTGCAGTGAATTATCGAATCCAGGAGAAAGGTGGTGGGTGCTTTGGGAGGAATGGTTAGAGAAAGGGCTGGAGGGAGACAGCATGTCTGGCCTCGCAAGAATAGGCCTTGGGCTATTGATGGTGATTCTGTCTTCCTCTTGTGGGATTAGAGGAGGTCAGAACATGTGGCCTCCTTGCCCTTTTTGCAGCAGTAGAAACAAGGGACCAGGATATAGACTCAGAAAACAACCCTGAAGAAGAAGCAGCATTGGAACTCCCTGATAAGTAATTCAAAAGAATTGTATTTAGATATGTTGCTAACCAGAAGTCTGGCAGTTCAAATCCACCAGCCACTCTTTGGAAGTAAGATGGAGCAATCTACTTTCATAGTGATACTGCTTCGGACACCCAAAGAAGGGTTGTTATGAGTCAAAATCGACTCAACAACAGTGACTGAGTTCAATGGATTGAGAGACAGATCAAGGAAAACACTGACAAAACCCAAGAAAAATTTTAAAAGACAAGAACAAAATGATGAAATAAATGAAAAATTAGAAAAGATACAAAATCTACAGATAAAAATCCAGAAGATCAATACTAAATTGTCAGAAATAGATAACACGCTGAAAGGGCAAAGAAGTAGAAGAGAATCAATAGAAGACAGAATAAGTGTGATTGAAGACAAATTCCTCAATACTTCTTTGGAAAGTGATCAATCAGAACAAAAGCTCAAAACAAAATGAAGAAAGGAAAAGATTCATATGGGATACCATCAAAAGGAATAACTTACGTGTAATTGGAATTTCAGAACATGAAGAGACAAAACCACAGAGAAAAGAGTGGAAGATTTGTTGGAAGAGAATTTCCCTGATATGATGAAAAATGAAAATATATCCATTCAAGAAATCCAATAAACCCCAAACAGGACAGACCCCAAAAGAAAATCATCATGACATATCATCATCAAACTTACCAAAACCAGAGACAAAGAATCCTGAAAGCAACACAGGGAAAATGAAAAGTTACCTACAAAGGGCAACTAATAAGACTAAGCTCTGATTTCTCAACAGTAACCATGCAGGTGAATCATGAAAGAGATGCTATATATAAAATCCTGAAACAGAAAAATTTCCAACCAAGAATTATATACTCAACAAAATTATCCCTCAAATATGATGGTGAAATTAGGACTCTTACAAATAAGCAGAAATTAAGGGAATTTGTTAAAACCAGACCAGCCTTACAAAAGATGCTAAAGGGAGTCTTTTGGACAGAGAACCAACAGCAGCAAACAACAACCAACCATTAACACACATAATGGCATAACCCAGAAACCAACTCAGTTATGGAAGTATCCAAAGAAAAATAAGCTTACAGGATTGTAAAGGCACAAAAGACATCAATTGGCAAATGAGGACAACTACAGAAAAAAAGGGGGAAAAAAACAATTTAGTTAAAGAACTTCTAAATGGTAGGAAAGTAAAGACAATTACAAGATAGAATGGACCATTCTAAACTTGGTGGGGGGGGGGATTATAAATCACAGGGTAACCTCAAAGAAAAATGATAAACCTTCACATCACAACAAAAAAGAGGACAAGCACAGATATTTAGCAAATACTAAAACAACGGCAAAAGGAATTGATAACATGACTCAAACAAAACAAGCTCAGCACAGAAAATTGTATGGAACAAAGAAATCAGCAACATCAGCACATAACAAAATGACAGCAACAAATTCATGTTGTCAAATTCATACTTGTCAATAATTACATTGAATGTCAGTGGATTAAATGCACCACTCAAGAGAGGGAGAGTTGCAGACTGGATAAGAAAACATAAACCATCAATATGCTTTCTACAATAGACACACCTTAGACACAAAAACAATGAATATAGATGCAAAATTCTTCAACAAAGTCCTAGCAACATATCAATAAGTTAATAATAATATATTATGACCAAGTGGGGTTCATACCAGGTATACAGGATGGCTCAACATTAGAAAAACAATCAACATCATCCACCACATAAATAAAACAAATGAAAAAAAGCACATGATTATATCAATCGGCACAGAAAAGACATTTTGTAAAATCCAACACCCATTCCTGATAAAAACGCTCAATGAAACAAGAATAGAAGGGACATTTCTCAACATAATAAAGGGCACATATGTAAAACCAACATCCAACATTATTCTCAATGGAGAGAGACTGAGACAATTCCCTTTGCAAACAGGAAACAGACAAGGATGCCCTCTATCATCACTTCTACTCAACATTGTATTGGAAGTGCTCACTCACTGCTGTCGAGCCAGATCTGACTCATAGAGACCCCTCCTTGGGTTTCCAAGTCAGTACCACTACGGAAGTAGATTGCCCAACTTATCTTCCAAGGAGTGGCTGGTGGGTTTGAACAGTCAGCCTTCTAGTTAGCAGTCAAATGACTTAGGCCCTATGCTACCAGAGCTCTTATTGAAAGTCCTAGCCAGGGCAATAAGTCAAGAAAGGGAAAGGCATACAAATTGGTAAGGAAGAACTCAAACTATCCCTATTTGATTATATGATCCTATACCTAGAAAACCCAAGAAACTCAACAAAAAATCTACTGGAACTAATTGAGAAATTTAACATTGTGATGGGATACAAGATCAACATACAAAAATCAGTTGGATTCCTCTACACCAGCAAAGAGATTGATGAAAAAGAAATAAGGAAATCAATATCATTTACAACAGCTACCAAGAAATGAATACTTGAGAATAAATCTCACTAGGGACACAAAATGCCTGTACAAAGAAAACTACAAAAGACTACTTCAAGAAACCATGAGAGGTCTACATAAATGGAAGAACATACCATGTTCATGAATAGGAAGATTGAGCATTGTGGAAATGTCAATACTACCCAAAGCAATCTATACCTTAAATGCAATCCCAATCCAGATCCCATCAACATCCTTTAAGGATATGGAAAAAACAATCAGTAATTTTATTTGGAAAGGAAAGAGACCTTGGATAAGCAAAGCACTATTGAAGAAGAACAAAGTAGGAGTTCTCACACCCCTGAATCTCAAAACCTACTATACAGCCACAGTAGTCAAAACAGCCTGGTATTGGTATAACAACAGACACATAGACCAGAGGAATAGAATTGAGAACCCAGAAATAGATCCATCAACCTATGGTCAGCCGGTCCTTGACAAAGAGCTGAAATCCTTTAAATAGGGAAGAGATTGTCTGTTTAACAAATGGCACTAGCAAAACTGGTTATCCATGTGCAGAAAAATGAAACAACACATGTACCTCACACCATACACAAAACCTAATTCTAGACGGAGCAAAGACTTAAATGTGAAACCTAAAACTATAAATTTCTTCAAGGAAAAAATTAGGGCAAATATGTTGTTGTTGTTGTTATGTGCCGTCGAGTCGTACCTGGCTCATAGAGACCCCTCCATGGATTTCTAAAGTAGTATCACTAGGGAAGTAGATTGCCTCATCTTCCTTCCGAGGAGGAGCTGGTGGGTTTGAACTGTCAGCCTGCTGGTTAGCAGTCAAGTGTCTTAGGCACTATGCCACCAGAGCCACCAGAGCTCCCTTTATATGTATGTGTGTATATATATATATTTGTTGTTGTTGTTGTTGTTGTTGTTATGTGCCGTCGAGCCAAACCCAACTCATAGCGACCCCTCCTTGGGTTTCCGAGGCAGTATCACTACGGAAGTAGGATTG
>NW_006921803.1:4673239-4690271 GCF_000298275.1 Orycteropus afer afer
AGATGACTGGGACCTTCTGAAAATTCAATTTTTATGTGCTTCAAAAGACTTCTCCAGAAGAGTAAAAAGAGAGCCTACAGATTGGGAAAAAGTATTTGACAATGACATATCTCACAAGGCACTCATCTCTAAAATTTATAGAAAATTCCAACACCTCAACACCAAAAAAGACAAACAATCCAATTAAAAAACTGGACAGAAGACATAAATAGACACTTCACCAAAGAGGATATTCAGGCAACCAACAAACACATGAAGAAATGTTCAAGATCGTTAGACATTAAAACCAAAAAAAAAAACCAAACTCACTGCTATCAAGTCTATTCCAACTCATAGAGACCCCCTTTGGGTTTCCAAGGCAGTAAATCTTCACAGAAGTGTATTGCCCAGTCTTCTTCCCCCAGAGTGGCTGGTGGGTTTGAACCACCAACCTTCTGGTTAGCAGTCAAATGCCTTAAGCACTGCACCACCAGAGCTCCTAGAGAGATGTGAATCAAAACAACAATGAGGTACTATCTTGTCCCAGCACTAATGGCAAAGTTGAACAAGACAGAAAATAACAAATGCTGACAAGGATGTGGAGAGATTGGGACTCTCGTACATTGCTGGTAGCACTGTCAAATGATACAAACACGATGGAAAGCAGTATGGCAATTCCTTAAAAAGATGGAATTAGAAACACTTTTTGACCCAGCAATTCCATTACTAGGTATATATCCTAAGGAAGTGAGAGCCAGGACAAGAACAGATATATGCACATCCATGTTGATCACAGCGCTATTTACAAAGTAAAAAGATGGAAACAACCTAGGTGCCCATCAACAGATGAATGGATAATCAAACCATCATACATGCAATGGAATACTATTCAATCCTAAAGTATAACATAGAATCTGTAGAACACCACATAATATGAATGAACTTGGAGGACATTATGCTGAGTGAAATAAGTTGATCACAGGAGGATAAATATTGTTTTAGTCCACTATTGTGAAAAGTCAAGGAAAGGTTTATATATGGAATGAAACTTTATTTATTGGTTACCAGGGAAGGGAGGGGAGGAAAGGGAACACTGCTAGATAAGTAGAGACAAGTATTGACTTGGATGAAAGGAAGGGTGATACACCAAATGTGAGTGATCAGTACAGTGGCATGTAGGGAGAAGAAGACATAGAGCGGTACATGGGAGATACAGACAACAAAGATGAACCCTTTTGCACATACAGTCCTGCATTGTCAGTGAGGGCAAACATTGACATACGGGTGGATAGATAAGTGGACAGGCTGAAAGATCAGATATGTCTAGGCAGGGAGAAGTGTGCCCATGAACATGTATAGGGTTGGCAGACGATGTTTCTACAAGTGTATTTTTATGTTCTATAAGTATGTCCAAGTATATAGTAGAACTGACAAGGGACAAGGTTGTGGTCATTTCTTGGCCACAGCCAGATACCTGGTAGGAGCAAGTAGTTGGACCTGTGGGCTCGGGACCATGGTCCCAGGAGACATCAAGCTCAATTGGCACAACATCTACACAAAAACATTGTTCCAGATCCTACTTTGATGAGTAGCGACTGGGATCTTAAAAGCTTGCAAGTGGCCATCTTGATGCAACAATGGGTCTCTCCCTATCCAGAGAAAAGATGAATGAAGAAAACCAAAGACACATGGAAATAATTAGTCCAATGGTCTTGTAGACCATGCAATCCTCAGCCTATATGACTATGAGATTAGAACTAGATGGTGCCTGGCTACCACTGTCAACCACTTGGAGAGGGAACTATTTAGGAGATCCTGGATAGAGTGGGAGAAAAATGTGGAACACAACTAAAAAAAAAGGGGGGGGACCAGGTTTGCTGGTCTGACGGAGCCTGGTGAAACCCCTGAGACTATGGCCCCTAGCTGCCTGTCAGCTCTGGAATTGAACTCACTCCTGTGGCTTCCAACCAAATAAAAGACCTGCATATGGGCTGAACATTTACATCAGATAGATGCACTCCTTGGAGAGATCAATCATGGGAGAACAGAAGGGCTGTGTATGCACAAGAAGACCGCTCAGGGGGCAGAAGTGCATGGAAGGGAAGGACACAAGGAAGAGGTAACTATGGGAAGGAAATGGGAGGAGAATTGTTATATTGTGGGAAATTTCAGTCAATGTCATGAGACAAAATGTATATGAACTGCTGTATGGAAAATGAATTTGCTCTGTAAACTGTCACCCAAATCACAATAAAAAAATTAAGAAAAAAAAAAGAGTTTCTATAAGTCTAGGTTATTACGAAGCAGAAATTATATAACCCATGTAAAATGTTTAAGACAAACATTTGCATGTACAGTGTTCACTAAGCTCTTCTTATTGCTATTACTGTAATGAACGTTTATGTTTCTATGAGCTCCTTGAAAACAGGGCCTTCATCTTCGTATTACACTTTTAGGTGCATAAGGAATACTCAATAACTGTTTCTTTGAATGGGTTCAAATAGTCCTTTTAAAAAAAAATGTATTCTGTGAAACACATTAAGGTCATGCAAGCCTTTATAAGAACTTTGTGAGCTTTTGCAGTTTACTAACTGGTTTGATAACCAAAGCCAACCTCACTGCCAACGAGTTAGACCCAACTCATAGTGATCCCTCCTTGAGTTTCCGAGGCATTATCAGTACAGTAGACTGCCCAACCTTCCTTCCGAGGAGTGGCTGGTGGGTTTGAACTGCCAGCCTTCTGGTTACCAATCAAGTCCCTTAGACGCTATGCTGCCAGAGCTCCCTGGTTTGATAAGGGGGTCCTAAAAAAGCCTAAACTATTTTATTAATTTTGAAAAAAGGATGCCATCTCAGTAAAATTGGCATAAAAACATTTTAGATCTCTGGAGTCCTTATTAATCCTTTTACTTACTCACATATTGCCCAGTAATTTACCCTAATCCTTGGAGTTAATCTATCATGCCTCATTTCCTAATTTAATTCATAATTTATTTTTTAGCATGTGTTATATTCTCTGTTTACTTAATACTTCATTATGGAATATAGTCTTCCCTTCTGATCATAGTCTTCATGAAACATTGCTAAGAAGATATGGGTAAGGGTGGTATTGAAGGGTGATGAACTCACTCTGTAAAGGAAGAAGACCATAGTCAGCTCCCATAAACATAATATAAAACTGCATAACAGATAGTTATTAGTTTCCTACTGATAACATATAATAAAAAGGATAAAAATATTATTAAGCACCTAACATGCAGCCAGATATATAGCAGTAAATGTTAACTGTATCCAAATCTAGAGACTTTGCCATCCTGAATGGTTCTTTGAAAAGCCTCTGTCCAATTCTATGGCAATAATACTGTTCTTTCACATTGCAGGTGCATGACTTATTTGTCTTTAAAGAGCTTATTTCAATTGCCGAAGTCCACTGAACCGAAGGTAGTCAACAGAATACAATTTGTCTAATATTAGCCTTCAGTGTATGTAATTAAGGTGTTGATACTGAACTGTTGGTGTTTATCACATTAGCTGGAAAGGAAACAGAGCTCTCCAGTAGGATGTTAGGTTAGATTAATCACTGATATAAAGAGCATCATAAGCAAACACCCTGTTAAAAAAAACAATCTATTGACTAAAACATTCATTTACTGAACAAATGTAGAGGTTCTATTATACTCCATGCTAGCCTAATTAAGTCTAAACTATGTAAACTAATTAAGATAGCTAGAAAAATGCCTAGTTCAGATTTGCCAAAAGATAAATTTGACAATATTTTAAAAGACCTCTTAAACTCCTCTACAACTGAAATAGATAATACTAATTTTCATAATTATCAGTAGCTTCATTTTCCCACTATATATGTAGAGCCTCACCATCAGGAAAATAATTAGGTTTGGTGATAGGGATCCAACAAATGAAATTTAAGACAGTTGATCAGTCATATTTCACGGCTGCCCCAAGTCTTCATATTTTAATGCCTCTATTGCTTTTTCCTGAGATAATTCTGGAAAGCATGTAGTCATCCTTTTATAACGAATTCAACTCTCACCTCCTTTGAAACTCTTTTCTAACTGATTGACTAAAGCGGACTTAGTAGCTCTCTTCTCGGTAGCCAAGAAGCATTTTGTTTCTATTTCAATTGCAGTACTTATCACATTTATTATAATGTGATAATCAATTGATTTGTCTCCCAAATAAACTGACTTACTTAGCTTTGTGTGCCTAGTACATAGTAGAATGCCAAACACGCCATGTACCTTTAATTAGTGTTTGTTGAATGAATAACTAAATGAATAAATTGATCATCTTGTTCTTATTTAATTCTATAGGACTTCTATTCCACAATTCTGAAAATACAGTGTCATTGTTAGGATGTTTGAATAGCTGTACTATTCTAATGATTCATGTTAGAATCTACTATCAAATCATAATTCCATAACCCAAGGATTCTCAATAACAAGCACCTGGAAGTTAATTAAAACACATTCAGTGAGAGTAAACAAGGCTAGAAAAAACCCAGCTGTGGGAAAATGGAATGAAAGCATGACATCCTCAGATAGTAAATCAGAATGTATTACACTGGGGTCAGCTTATTCTCCAGGAGGGGCCTTAAAGGGGGGCAATATTTTGGCTCAGGAGTCCCTAGGTGGTGCAAACACTAATGTACTTGACTACTAACAGAAAGGTGGGTGGTTGGAGTATACCCAAAGGTACCTCAGAAAAAAGCCAGGCAATCTGTTTCTGAAAGATTGGTCCTTGAAAAGCCTATGGAGAACAACAGTCCTACTCTGGCACACATGGGATCTCCATGAGTCAGAACTGACTTGATGGTGCCTGGTTTCATTCTTTAACTTTTGGTTTTCTGGGGGTTTTCTCTACAGATAAGGAGCTCTGGTGGTGCAGTGCCTAAGTCTTTTGGCTGCTAAGCAGAAAGTTAGTGGTTCAAACCCACTAGCCACTCCATGGAATGAAGATGGTGCAATCTACTTCTGTAAAGATTTACAGCCAGGGAAACCCAATGTGGGTTGCTGTGAGTCAAAACCAAGGTAATGGCACTGGGTTTGGTTTTTGGGGTTCTCTATGGATAGAACTGCAGATCATTATGTGCTTCTCAAGCCTTATGTCACCAGAATATAAAACCAAACACACTGCCATCAAATTGATTCTGACTCACAGTGACCCCCCACTGGGTTTTCAAGGTGGTAAATCTTTACAGAAGTAGACTGCCCCATCTTCCTTCTGCAGAGTGGCTGGTGGGTTTGCACCGCCAACCCCCTGGTTAGCAGTCAAATCCTTTAGGCACAACGCCACCAGAGCTAAGCAGTCCCCAAAATCTATTCCTGTGTCTTTAGGAATTTATAGGTAAGTCGAAAGAGGTGCATATGGTTCTCATTTAGCCTTACTTTAGTGCAAGAAAAGGCTCAAAGCCTTTTCAATAATTAAAAGCTGCATGTACAGCAAGTGAAGGTGATCGTTTTGGAAAATTTGTTGCAAGTAGGGATTGGTTCAATCTTTTCAATGTGAGGGCAAATTTGCATAACTTTAAAGGGTTGTTGTTGTTGTTGTTATGTGCCTTCGAATCAGCCCCAACTCATAGCGACCCCTCCTTGGGTTTCCAAGACAGTATCACTACGGAAGTAGATTGCCCAACCTTCCTTCCAAGGAGTGGCTGGTGGGTTTGAATCTCCAGCCTTCTGGTTGGAAGTCAAGTGCCTTAGGCACAACACTACCAGAGCTCCCACTTTAAAGGGTATGTAGGAGTAATTTGTAATATGGGGGCTGCCTGTATATGCTTGCTATGGCAAGTGATAAACTGTACAAGGACTAATTGAATCTATCTTTCTCTAGGATTTTTACCTCAGAGTTGGGCAATAAAGTCTCTCCCCTACTCTGCCTTGGAGCAATCATTAAATTCTGGAAGACTACAGATCATAAGTTAGGAATTATCCTAGTATTCTTGTTTGTTTAAATTTTTATTGCGGTGAAATATTTGTAACATAATATTTGCCCATCTAATCATTTTTCCTTGTACGATTCAGTGGCATTAATTTTATTCACCATGTCATACAACCATCACCACTATTCATTCCCAACTTTTTTCATTACCCTTGGCCTTACCTGATACTGTGCAAGTACTACAGAAGCAATAAGAATATGGTCCATATCTCATCATGCACGCAGTCCAGTACCCCATTCTTGTCTTTACACACTATTCCTCTGTTCTAGCACACGTCTATTTGTTCACTGTTAGCTTATAAATTCCTCCTGAGTATAAAGCATAGTTTATACACTATTTTTCATAGTGCTCTCATATATTTGGTTCTTTTGAAAGATTTAACTATGTAGATAAATTTTGAAAAACAAAATAAAACAACAAACACCATTGATTCCACTATTGAGAATGAATTGTCTGCATTTAGCTGCTTTCATTCTAAGGTTTGTTTTGCAGAAAACAGAAAATAATACAAAGTCAGAATCACTTCTGAAAATCTCCCCCAATCCCAGTCCTCTCCCAATTGATATTCTACCTCTAGCCCTACTCAAACAGTCGCTACTAGAAGTTTTATATATAACCTTCCAGTCTAGTTTGGTATCCTTTTAATATAATCCATAAAAATATATTCTACAATTCTATGTATTTAAGCTGTACATAAATACTATATATATATATATATATATATATATATATATATAAACCAAAAACCAAACTCACTGCCATGGACTCAGATCTGACTCATGGTGACCCCTCCTTGGGTTTCCGAGGTGGTATCACTATGGAAGTACATTGTCCACCCTTCCTTCTGAGGAGTGGCTGGTGGGTTTGAACCTCCAGCCTTCTGGTTAGCAGTCAAATGCCTTAGGCACTACACCACCAGAGCTCTCTTATATAGTTGATGTATTTTTATGTTATTTATTCCACTTTGTTTTACAAAAGGGCTTAGATGACAAAAATTACATATTGAATTTTAAAATCTTTTATGGAAGTTTAGAAGGTTCATAAACCATCCAATCTCCTTTAATGTGATCATTTGTTATGGGTCAACTCTACGGGCATTAGCTATATAAAAACCCAATTCAAAAAACAGATATGGAGGCTATGAAAGTGAGCTTATCTAGGTTTTTCTTCAACAGTATTGAAAAGTATTTTGGTCTCCTCTTTGGTATTGGGCTTAACTCTTAAATACACATCCAAAAACCTCATCAAACTCACCAAAAATGCTTTTTTTCTAAATTTTCCAATATTCCAATAAAGCAGTTGCTGTTGAGTCGATTACTAGTGAAGTGACCCATATGTTTCAGACTGCACTTCATAGTTTTCAATGGCTGGGATCTTTCGAAAGTAGATCTCAAAGCTTTTCTTCTGAGGGACCTCTAGATGACTCCAAACCACTAACTTTTCACTTAGTAGCTGAGTACTTAACCATTTGTTCCACTCAGGCTCATTTATATTCCAAGACAAACCTGTAATTGTAAACGAAAAATATTTGGAGAAGGCAATCTGCATCATAAAACAAATGTACATGAAACAAATGTAACACAAATAATTACTGGGATAATTCAATGTAGAAAATATACAAAAACTTATAAATTGCATCCCTATTAACTTTATGGGCACAATGGTGGTTCAAACACAGCTACCACCCCTCTGAAAGGTGAAGCTTCTGTTGCGCTGATGCTGGGCGGGTTTCTGCAGAGCTTCCAGAGACGAGGCCTGGTGATCTACTTCCAAAAATCAGTCAATGAAAACACAGCAGTCCAATCCTGTTGTGCATGGGATGTCTGGAGTTTGGCCTGACTCAATACCATGTAACACCACCAACAAAAATTAACTTTAAAATTTGCAGAGAGATTTCCCATCTATTACCTCACTCCCACACATAAAGTATTGACCAAAATAAGTGGAAGTCTGAAAAAGACAGTCACAACTCTTAACTGGTTGCATGGAGCTCAGCATCCACTACCCAGCCCACTGGGCTGCCTTCTCTTCTGAGTGTCTTTGTTTCAGCACGTTAGATATGTAATTAAAGATGCTTTTCCTATCCCTGATGATTTCTGTCTACATAAGTTAATCAAGCATGACATATGGGATACAATCAAAACACATCTTCATTCGTGACTCCTACTGCTCCTTTAAAAATTGTTCAGTGGTAGATGATTTTTTTTCTTTATTCCCTGCTCCTAGGTTAAAAATCTCTAGGCCTATCACTTTCATCAGTTCTTCAATGACTTTAAGTCCACAATATAGTTCAGATTCAAAAAATTAGAACATTCTGTCCCATATAATGCGCAATACACTGAACTTAATTTACGGTAGAATTGTTTTCTCTCCCCTAGGCAGGGCTGATATCAGTCCTGAGAGAAGTGGAATAGTATGTTTTTCTTCCTTTCTCTAATTCTCCTCCCCTAGTGCATTAACCTTAAAATCACACCCCTATACAATTGCAGAACAGAGAGAAAGAAGCAAAAAGAGGATAAGAAAAGACTTAATAGAGCTGACACTTTCATAATTGAGCTTTGTGGCATCTGAGCCTAAAGAATGTTTAAAGCTGGTGGGATCATGGGCCACTTTTGTTTACTGAGAAATCCTTGTTAATCTTTCCATGGAGATGGAACAAAATTACTCATCATCAGGCTTAGTTACAGCAGCACGCACACCAAGCGGGGGGTGGAAGCATCTGTAACCATGTGAAAGATGGCTCTGTGCCTCATGCCTGCTCTTCCTAAGCCTTTCTTCTACATGTGTATCCAGAATATCCCCTGCTCAGTAGTAGTAAATGACCTTTATTCTGTGAAATTTATGACATTTTCATGACCTAAAGTAGTCTCTGACAGAGTCATTTTCAATCCATTCACTACCATCTACAATATCAACATCCTGCATAGACTGGTGAAACAGACTGCCCAGGTTCAAATGTGAGCATGGTTGCTTACCAGCTGAGTGGCACAGTTCAAGTTATTTAACCTCTTTGTGCCTCCATTTCCTTATCTGCAAAATAGGAATTATGGTAACAGTATCTACCACATAGGATTGCTTTGAGACTTAAGTGAGTTAATTCCTGTGTATGGCATGTAACATCTGTGTTTACCAATAGTACCAAAATGTAGCCTGATTATTCTAATTTTTAAATCTGTTACTCGCATTATGACGATTTTACTTATTTTTGTTTTGTATAAGTTTTTAGTGTGTGTGTGTGTGTGTGTGTGATTGTTTATTGTGAGTTGGAGGAAAGCAGATTCGTTTTACATCTAACAGTGCATACATATTTTGTTTTGTGACACTGGTTACATTCTCTGCAGTATAAAAGCTCTCCTTCCACTTCATCCATGTGATTACCCTTTCCCTGTATCCTTCTTGCCTATGCACCCTCCCTATGCAAACACTACCCTTCTGATATCCCATGGTTGACTGTTGTAAGGAGTGCAGCACCCTGGTACAGGTAGGTGTTCAGCTTGTAGGCCTATCTATTATTTGGCTGTCTGTTGTTAAGCCAGTCTCTATCAGATCAGTAAGCCTCATTGTTTGTTTGTTTTATGATTTTGAGTTTTATTCAACATTTTTCTCACTCTATCAAAGTGCCCAAGTTTGATCCCTTTCCAAGTGGTTGGCATTGGTAGCTGGGCACTCTCTAGCTCTTCTGGCCTCAGGGACATGTAGTCTAAGGTACTTATGGTCCGTTAGTACTTTGGACTGTTTCCATGTGTCTTTTTTTTTTCAGGTGTACTCAGTTTAATGATGCACTGTTATGAAGAAAATAACCAGGGTTAGGTGGTAGAAGCAGGTCAAAGATAACAAATAAATAAAGTAACTGAGTAATAGAGAGTAGTGAGGACTACAGGAATTGGAGTCTACATTCAAGTTCTTTTTAATGTGGTATAGCCTTCTTTAGACGAGAAAGCCTGCCTCACTGAGGATGTCACATTTGACTGGAGAGCAAATAACAGCAGTTAAGTGCTTGACTGTTAATCAAAAGGCTGGCAGTTTGAACCCAACTGCTCCTTCACAGCAGAAAGATGTGGCAATCTGCTTCCGTAAAGATTACAGCCTAGGAAACCTCTGTCCTATAGGGTAGCTATGAGTCAGAATCAATTGGCAATGGATTTGGGTTTTTGTCGTTGTTGTTTGTTTTTCCCCATAAATAGGAAAGGGCCAGCTATGGAAAAAGCTGGAGTAAGAAGCTTCCAAGCATTTCAGAGGCCAGTGCCAACTGAAAAGTAATTACCAGTTGCCACTGAGTGGACTCTAATTCACAGTAACCCTGTGTTTCAAAATAAAACAGTTCTGCATAGGGTTTTTAATGGCTGCGATCTTTTGGAAGTAGACTGCCAGGACTGTCTTCCAAGGTGCCTCTGAGGGGACTTGAACTGCCAACCCTTTGGTTAGTAGCCCTTAATTAACCATTTGTGCCACTCCTAAACCAGTTGCAAATTGATTCCAACTTGTGGCAACCTCATGTGTGTCAGAGTAGATCTGTGCTCCACAGAGATTCAATGGCTGATTTCTGGAAGTAGATTGCCAGGCCTTTCTTCCAAGTGTTTCCATGTGTCTTTGATTTTCTTCACTCTTCTTTCCTTCACACGAGTAGAGACCAATAGCTGCATCTTAGATGGCTGCTCACAAGCTTGTAAGACCCCAATCACTACTCACCAAAGAAGATGTAGAAAAATATTTTTGTATACATAGTTGTACCAATTGAGCTTGATGTCCCCTGCAACCATGGTCCCCAGCCTCCAGGCCAGTGATTCACTCCTTCAAGGTACTTAGTTGTAGCTAAGAAGTTATCCTAATTTTGCCCCCTGTTAGCTTTAAACCACATATGGACATTTTTATAGCACAAACTAATACATATATAGGAATATCATCTGCCAAAACTATGTATACCAAAACCAAACTCACCACCCTTGAGTCAGATCCAACTCATAGCGACTGCTCCTTGGGTTTCCAAGGCAGTATCACTATGGAAGTAGATTGCCCAACCTTCCTTCTGAGGAATGGTTGGTGGGTTTGGACCGCCAGCCTTCTGGTTAGCAATCAAATGCCTTAGATCCTATACCACCAAAGTTCGTAGGTATATTCCCATTCATATATCCATACCTAATCTTCTCTCCTGACTACTATTACTGATACTGCAGTATTGTGTATACAATAGTATTTGCCTTTATTGTCTGTACCTCTTGTGCACCTACCTCTCAGTGTCTTCCTCTTCCTTAGTGATACTGTGCTAGTCACACACTTTTGTTATATTGCTTTTACTTTCACCCATATCAAACCTGTCTCTTAACTACCTGTCTATTTTCCTTCCCATGGCAATTTTTCTTGAAATTTTCTTCTACAGTCTCTAATGCACATTCCACAAATCAGTTAGTAATCAGCCCCCCCCCAAAAAAAAAAACACTGTTATTGAGTCAATTCCAATTCATAGTGACCCAAAAAGAAAGAGTAGAGCTGCCCCATTGAGTTTCCAAGGCTGTAAATCTTTACAGAAACAGACTGCCTCTTCTTTTTCCCATGGAGCAGATAGTGGTTGGAACCACTAACCTTTTGGTTAGCAGCCCAATGCTTTAACCAGAGCACCACCAGAGCTCCCTAGTGAGTCACAGGACTTAAAATGATCAGTGTCTAAACCATCCATCTTTGCATCAAAGTCTTGTGCTCTTTTTACATTAAGTTATACCTCTCTAGGAAAGGTTTATGTTAAAAGTCATCACAGTTTTAATTAGGAGCCCTGGTTGTGCAGTGGTTAAAGCACTCAGTTGTCACCCAAAAGATCAGTGGTTTAAACCCACTAGCTGCTCCATGGGAGAAAGACCTGGCACCCTGTGGTAGTGTGCTTCTATAAATATTTACAACCTTGAAAACCTTATGAAGCATTTTGACCCTATTCTAAAGGGCTACTATAAGTTGGAATTGATTCAATGGCCATAAGTTTTTGGTTTGTAGATTACTTGCCTGTTTTTTTCTTGGGTTATTTATTTATTTATTTATTTATCCTCATTCAAATAAACAAACATAGACTTTGATTTTTCACCATGACTGAGATTAAAGATCCCTGCCCATAGTACCACTTTGGATAAATATTTGCCCAAAAGACATGGCCCAGTTTTTCAATATAAGAAAAATCCCCCAAAACCTGGGCCAGTGCTTCAATATAACAAATTCAATGGCAAATGTCTGAAGGAATTAATTCTCATAATGCTTCACTGGATAAGAAACAATGTCCAATATCCCTAACCAAATAGTTACTATGTAACATACGCCAGACACTAAATTCAATTTTCTGCTTGGGTAAAATGGAATAATAGTCTGCCTCTTGTTCCTATATATATGTCTAAGACTACTTTCAAACCAAAAAAAAAAAACTCACTTCTGTGGAGTCAGACCCAACTCATAGCAACCCCTCCTTGGGTTTCCAAGGCGGTATCCCTACAGAAGTAGATCCCCAAACTTCCCTCTGAGGAGAGGCTGATGGGTTTGAACCACCAGCCTTCTGGTTAACAGTCAAATAAGGCACTTTAAAGAGGTCTTTTGGAGCAGATTTGTCCAGTCCAGTACATCTGATTTCTTGACTTCTATGGGCTTTGATTGTAGATTCAAGTCAAATGAAATACTTGACAGCTTCAATCTCCTCTCCATTTGTCATGATATTGCTTATTCGTCCAGTTGTGAGGATTTTTATTTTCTTTATGTTGAGGTATAATCCATACTTGTAGTCCTTGAACTTCATAGGTAAGTGCTTCAAGTCTTCTTCAGATTCTTCAAATTCATCAAGCAAGGTTTGTCATCTGCATATCAAAGGCTTTTAATGAATCTTCTTTCAATCCTCTTGCCATGTTCTTCTTCATACAATCTAGTTTCTCAGATTATTTGCTCAGCATATAGATTAAGTATAGTGGAAGGATACAACCATCATGCACCTTTCCTGATTTTAAACTATTCAGTATTCCTTTGTTCTGTATGAATGACTCTCTCTTGATCTATGTACAGGTTCCTTGTAAGCACAATTAAGTGTTTTGGAATTCATATTCTTTGCAATATTATCTACAATTTGTTATGATCAACACAGTTGAATGCCTTTTCATAGTCAATAAGACACAGGCAAACATCTTTCTAGTATTCTCTGCTTTCAACCAAGACCCAGGGGAAATCAGGAATGATACCTTGCTTTCAGTATCCTCTTCTGAATCTGACTTTAATTTGGGCAGTTCCCTGTACATGCACTGCTGCAATGAATGAAAAAATAATCGATGTTAATATTAATTTTTAATTCTAGGAATCCAAGACCATTCTACAGTTGGCTACTCTAACACCCCTTCAGAGTTATCTTTCAAAATGTTTCAGAAAAAATTATTGCCTATGAATTACAAACAAAATAAAAATGCAAAAATCAAATCTTCTGATAGGGAGAAATTTAGTAGAGTAAATGAACCATACAAATAAAATTCAGTAACTTACATAAGTCAGTTCTAAACCCGTTGGACTTTTGTTAATATTGCTCAGCTCCAGGCACATGGTGATTATGTTGTTGTTAGGTGCTGTCAAGTCATTTTTGACTCAGTGACACTATGTACAATAGAAGGAAACATTGCCAGGCCTGCACCATCCTCACAAATCTTGCCATGCCTAAGGCCATAGTTGTAGCCATTGTGTCAGTCTGTCTCATTGAGGGTCTTCCCATTTTCAGCAACCCTCTATTTTATCTAGCATGATATCCTTCTCCAAGGACTGGACCTTTCTGACAATATGACCAAAGTATGAGAGATCATACTTTTCTGGGACCATCCTGAATTTGTGGTAGTTTCCTGTCTATATACTGCTGCAACCATTTCTAATTAGTTTCAGTACAATTTTACTTGTATTAAAGATATTGTTTGATAATTTCCACATTCTATTGGATCACTTTTCTTTGGAATGGGCACAAACACAGATTTCTTCCACTTGATTGGCCAGGTGGCTATCTTCTAAATTTCTTGACATAAACGAATGAGTGCTTCCAGCACTGCCTCTGTTTTTGAAACATCTTAATGGGTGTTCCCTCAATTCCTAGAGCATTGTTTTTGGCCAGTTTCTTCAGTGCTGCTTAGACTTGTTCCTTCGATACCATCAGTTCTTGACCATATGCTACCTCCTGAAATGGTGAATGTAAAACAGCTCTTTTTGGTACAGTGATTCTGTGCATCCTTCCATCTTATTTTGATGGTGATTGTACTCAGCTTTAATTTGGAGTTCAGAAAATGATACCAACTGTTTCTTAGAAGCAATGATACTTCTTTAAAAAATATATTAATATAGCTCATTTCTCCTTGAGGAAAAGGAGCCATTACTATCTTTGCTTTCATACACTTTCATCTTCTTACAGGGTGTGCTTCAAGCCAAAATCCATCTGCATCAGCTTTGACAACACTCCCTTCCATAAGCAATTGGTGATTAACCAGATAGAAAAGTGTGACTGAACTCCATATGGAGTTGACTTCTTCATATACCTCCAGACGAAGTTGATTGGGGGAGAAGAATGCTACTGACAATTGAATCATCAGTTTCTTTAAAAGTAAATAATACTGGAGGTCTAAAATACCCATAAAAGTGAGTTTAAAACATGGTAAGGACCAAGACTATGATTCTTTACTATTAGAAATCATTACAGTGAAGAGATAAAGAGTTGAGTAGCATTCTCCCACACTGACCTTAGCTAGTAGCATGTTCACACACGTTAAGAGAAAGAATTCCTAATGATACAATAAAGTAGTAGCACTACTACTTTCTATTTTGAGAAAATGAATTTATGACCTGAGATATTTCAAAAGGTATCAGTGATATATGATAAAACACTTGTCTAAAGTGTAATTCTGATCAAAATAATTAAATGTTTCCCCTCTCCCCCTGGGGAACTAAGCATATATTACTCAAAATGAATAATTTCCTAACTAATTAGTTTGTTGTTCCAGACATCATCAGAGGTGGCAAAGTCAATGACACAGCATAATCAAAAGAAGGCAATAGAATGACTTTCTTTCTCCTGGAATATATTTACTGCACCTATAAACATTGCATGTTTAGTCCTGGTATTTACTGTTGTTGTTAGGTGCTGTCCAGTTGGTTTCAACTCATAACAACCCTATGTACATTCATTCTGTTGAATGAAATACTTCCCAGTTCTGCACCATCCTCACAATCATTGTCATGCTTGAGCCCATCACAATAGCCACTGTGTCAGTTCATCTAGTTGAGGGTCTTCTCTTTTTCACTGACCCTCTATTTTACTTAGCATGATATCCTTCTCCAGGGACTGGTCCCTTCTGACAACATAATCAAAGTATGAGACATGAAGTCTGGCCATTCTCACGTCTAAGGAGCATTCTGGCTGTATCCTCCAAGACAGATTTGTTCACTCTTCCAGCAGTCCATGGTACATTCAATTTTCTTCACGAATGCCACAATTTAAATGCATCAATTCTTCTTTGATCTTCTTTATTCATTGTCCAGCTTTCACATGCATGTGAGGCTATTGAAAATACCATGGCTTTGATCAGGTGTACCTTAGTCTTCAAGTGACATCTTTGCTCTTAAACACTTTAAAGAGGACTTTTGCAACAGATTTTCCCAATACAATACTATGTTTAATTTCTCATCTGCCACATCCATGGGAATTGATTGTGGATCCAAATAAAATGAAATCCTTGACAACTTCAATCTTTTCTCCATTTATCACGATGTTGCTTATTGGTCCAGTTGTAAGGATTTTTTTTTTTTCTTTATTTTGAGGAATAATCCATACTGAAGGCTGTAGACCTTGAACTACATCTGTAAGTGCTTCTAATTCTCTTGCTTTCAGCAACCAAGGTTGTGTCCTCTTCAGATACCAGGTTGTTAATAAGACTTCATCTAATCCTGATGCCACATGCTTTTTCATATAGTACATCTTCTTGGATTATTTCCTCAGCATACATATTGAATAAGTATGATTAAATGGTATGTTTTGGTTACCTAGTGCCACACAGGAATATATCACAAATGGGGTGGCTAAACAAACAGGAGTTTATTCTCTTAGAGTTTAGAGGCTTTAAGTCTGAGTTCAAAGTCCCAGGCTTTAGAGGCTGGGTGAAAGCCCTTCATCCTTGGGCTTCAGCTTTGCCTCCTACTCCTGGCCAACTGAAGCTGGAGGCTTTTCTTCACTCAGCTGCTGGTTGCTGATGCTGACAAGCCAAAAGTTGACAAGTAATAAGGAACAATCCCAATATTACCAAACCACATGGCAGGCCATTAACTTAAATCCATTAAAAGTCCCAAGATTAGCAGAGGATGGCAGCCTGCTGAACAATGGATTGTCTACATGCAGGGTTCAAGTGTGCCATAAACTACAGACCATTCCCAAAGGTTTTTCTTACATACAGGAAGCAGATCACATACCCAAAGGCAGCTACTCAGCTGCTCGCAGTAGATTCCACCATGGAGTTGATTACCAGTCTCACCATGGGGAATACTACACCCAGCTGCCCAACCACTCAACCAGGCCCAGCCAAGTTGACACACAAACTTAACCACCACAGGATACAAACCTGCCACACACTTTTTGTCATTTTAAACTACATGGTATCCCCTTGTTCTATTCCAACAACTGCCTCTTGCTACGTGTACATGTTCCTCATGAGCACAATTAAGGGCTCTGGAATTCCCATTCATTGCAACGTTATCCATAATTTGTTATGATCCACATAGTCAAATACCTTTACATAGTCAATAAAACACAGGTCAACATCTTTCTGGTGTTGGTTGCTTTCAGCCAAGATCCATCTCACATCAGTAATGATAACTCTCGTTCCACATTCTCTTCAGAATTTAGCCTGATTTTCTGGCAGTTCCTTGACAATATATTGTTGCAACTAATTTTGAATTATCTTCAGGAATATTTTACTTGCATGTGACATTAACGATATTGTTCAAAAATTTTTGCATTCTACGTCGCAGGATATAAGATCAACATCCAAAAATCAGTTGGATTCCTCTACACCAGCAAAGAGATTGCTGAAAAAGAAATAAGAAAATCAATACCCTTCT
>NW_006921803.1:4692991-4694570 GCF_000298275.1 Orycteropus afer afer
TCAATGACATGAGACAAAATATATGTGAACTGCTGTATGAAAAGTGAATTTACTCTGTAAATCTTCACCCAAATCCTAATAAATAAATAAATAAATAAAATTTTTGCATTCTGATGGATCACCTTCCTTTGGAGTGGATACAAATATGGATCTCTTCCAGTCAGGTAGATGTCTTCCACATTTCTTGGTGTAAATGAGTGAGCACCTCCAGTGTTGCATCCACTGGTTGAAACATCTCAGTTGGTATTCTGTCAATTCCTTGACCCTTGTTTTTCACCAATTCCTTCAGTTCATCTTGGATTTATTCATCAATACCATTGATTATTGATCATATTCTACCTCCTGAAATGGTTAAATGTCAACCAATTCTTCTTGCCAAGGTGATTGTGTATTCCTTCTGTCTTCTGTTGATGCTTCTCACATCATTCAATAATTTGCCCACAGAATCCTTCAATATTGCAACTTCATGCTTGAATTTTTTTCTTCAGCTCTTTTCAGCATAAAAAATGCCAAGCATATTCTTCTCCTTTGATTTTCCAACTCCAGGTCTTTGCACATTTCATCATAATACTTTGTCTTTTCCAGTGGCCCTTTGAAATCTTGTTTGGCTCTTTTACCTGATCATTTTTTCCATTTGCTTTAGCTACTTTTCATTCAAGAACAAGTTTCAGAGTCTCCTCTGACATCCATTCTGGTCTTCTCTTCCTTTCCTCCCTTTTTAGTAACCTTTAGCTTTCCTGATGTATTATGTCCTTCACAACTCATTTTGTCTTTGGTCACTTATGCTCAATGCAACAAATCTATTCTTAAATGTCTTGTCTTTGGTCACTGGTGTTCAAATCAACAAATTTATTCTTCAAATGTCTCTAAATTCAGGTTGAATATTCTCAAGATCATATTTTGGTTTTTGTAGACTTGTTTTAATTTTCTTCCACTTCAACTTAAACTTGCATATGAGCAATTGGTAGTCTGTTCTACAATCAGTCCCTGATATTATTCCAACTAGTGATATTGAGCTTCTCCATCATCTCTTTCCACAGATGTAGTTGATTTGATTCCTGTGTATTCCATCTAGTGAAGTCAGTATGTATAGTCACTGGTTATGTTGTTCAAAAAAACATTTGCAACAAATAAGTTATTGGTCATACAAAATTTTATCATGCAATCTCTGGTGTCATTTCTATCACCAGTAATTATCAATACATCTTGATTGCATGTTCAGTCAATTTCAGACTGCAGAAGTAAGTAAAATATTCAATTTCTTCATCTTTGACTTTAGTGGTTTTTCTTGTTGTTGGATTTTTTTTTTATTTTTATTGTGATTTCTGTGAAAATTTATAAAGCAAATTCATCGTCCATAAAGTAGATCACATATACCTTGCTTCATGACACCGACCACAATTTCCCATAATACAACAGCTCTCTTCCCACCTCCTCCCCATAGTTACCTCTTCCCTGTGTCCTTCCCTCCCATGCACTCCTGTCTCCTGAGCTGTCTCCTTGTGCATACGCAACCCTTCTATTCTCCCGTAATTGATCTTGCCAAGGAGTGTATCTACCTAATGTAAATATTCAGCTC
>NW_006921803.1:4694788-4696053 GCF_000298275.1 Orycteropus afer afer
CAGACCAGCAAACCTGGGCCCCTTTTTTTTTTTTTTCCCATGATTTTGAGTTTTGTTCCACATTCTTCTCCCACTCTATCCAGGATCTCTTACATAGATCCCCCTCTCAGTGGTTGACAGTGATAGCTGGGCACCATCAAGTTCTTCTGGTCTCATAGTCATATAGGCTGAGGATCACACGGTCTGCTAGTCCTTTAGACTAATTGTTCCCATGTGTCTTTGGTTTCCGTCGTTCTTCTTTGCTCTAGGCTAGGAGAGACCCATCATTGCATCTAGATGCCCACTTGCAAGCTTTTAAGATCCCCATCACTACTCATCAAAGTAGGATGTGGAACAATGTTTTTGTGTAGTATGCTTGATGTCCCCTCCAACCATGATCCTGAGCCCACAGGTCCAAGTACTTGCTCCTTCTGGGTAGCTGGCTGTGGCCAAGAAATGACTAAAACCTTGTCCCTTGTCATCTCTACTATATATCTGGAAATTATTACAAAACATACAAATACACTTGTAGAAGTACTGTCTGCCCAACCCTATACAATCTGTAGATTCTTTTTTGCCTCTTTTGGAAATGTCTTTGGAAGCACATAAAAATTTAAGTTTTAGGAGTTCCAGTAAGATGGCAGAATAGATAGACAAACTACACAGACCCTCCTCAACAAAGAAAAGGGGAACCAATTAACATAGATACAGAAGATAATCATGGAGCCCTGAGCTTTGAAAGGAAGGATACAGAAATGGACTAAACTCCAACTAGTGAAGAACCTGCATGAAAACACCAAAAAAGGAGACATACAGAACTGCATCTGTCAGAGATCCTGATGGCACAGACAACTTGGACATTGCAAGTGGTGTAAGGACTTAAATTAACCTAGAAATGGGCCCTGCTAACCAGGGACTACACACAAGACTGAGATGGTGGCCAGTGAATAAAAAGGGAAGCAGTGAAAAGGGAGAAAGGGGTGAGCTGTGGACTTTTGTCTGCCTGGAGGGTGCAGCCATTTTGAATGTTTACAAGCAGTTGGACCATTTTGGATATTTACAGGGACAGTGTTCTCTCAGATTCCAGGAACCTAAGAATTGGCTCCACTTGCCAGGAACTGCAAGGATATTCCAGACACAAACAACTGGAAAAATGTGATATTCCCCTTGTTACTCTTAAACCTCACACCCTCTTGGTGAACAGAGGTGTGGCCATCCCTCACTCCCACCCACCTTCTGGGCCAGCACAAATTCCATACTAGTCTGTGCACTCTGATTGAGCCTGG
>NW_006921803.1:4697118-4698741 GCF_000298275.1 Orycteropus afer afer
AAAGGGATCAATCAGAAAAAGGATCAAAACAAAATGAAGAAAGCCTAAAGTTCATGTGGGATACCATCAAAAGGAATAGCCTATGTGTAATTGGAAGGTTGGGCAATCAACTTCCATAGTGATACCACCTTGGAAACCCAAGGAGGGGTTGCTATCAGTCAGGTCTGACTCTACGGCACATAACAACAAGAATGTAATTGGAATTCCAGAACAAAAGGAGAAAAAGAAAACCACTGAGAAAATTGTTCAAGATTTGTTGGAGAAAACTTTGCTGATATAATGAAAGAAGGGGATATATCCATTCAGGAAGTCCAACAAACCCCAAACAGGATAGATACCAAAAGAAAACCATCAGGACATATCATCAAACTCACAGAAACCAAAGACAAAGAAAGAATCCTGAAAGCAGAATGGGAAAAATGAAAAGTTGCCTGCAAAGGATAACCAATAAGACTAAGCTCTGATTTCTCAGCAGAAACCTTGCAAGCAAGAAGGCAATGGGATGCTATACACAAAATCCTGAAAGAGAAAAAATTCCAAACAAGAATTATATACCCAGCAGAACTGTCTCTCAAATATGATGATGAAATTAGGAGATTCCCAGATAAGAAGAAATTAAAGGAATTTGTTAAAACCAGTCCAACCTTACAAGAAATACTAAAGGAAATCCTTTGAACAGAGAACCAAAAATAACAAACAACAGCCTACCATTAATACACAAGATGACACAATCCAGAAACCAACACAGTTATGGAAATATCCAAAGTAAAATAAGCTTACAAGATTGTAAACAGGGAACCAAGGACATTAAAAGGCAAATGAGGACAACTACAAAACAAAAAAGGGAAAATATAGTGTAGTTACAGAACTGCTAAATGGTGAGGAAGTCAAGAGAGCTGCAAGATAAAATAGACTATTCTAAACTCAGGGAGAAAATTATAAATCACAGGATAACCTCAAATAAAAATGATAAACCTTCACATCACAATAAAAAAGAGGAGAAGCACAAATATTTAGCAAATACTAAAACAATATCAAAAAGGGAAATGATAAAACAGTTCATAAACATAATAAGCTCAGCACAGAAAATTACATGGAACAAAGAAACCAGGAATACACATAACAAAACTATAGCAACAAATTCATACTTATCGATAATTACACTAAATGTCAATGGATTAAATGCACCACTCGGGTCAGAGAGCTGCAGACTGGATCAGAAAACACAACCCATCAATATGCTGTCTACAACAGACACACTTTAGAGACAAAACAATCCTTTTGCTGGTGTAGAGGAATCCAACTGATTTTTGAATATTGATCTTGTATCCTGCCATAATGCTAAATCTCTCAATTAGTTCCAGTATATTTTTGACTGAGTTTCTTGGGTTTTCTGGGTATAGGACCATATCATCAGCAAATAGGGATAATTTGACTTCTTTCTTACCAATTTGGATGCCCTTGATTTCCCTTTCTTGCCTTAATGCCCTGTCTAAGACCTCCAATACAATGTTGAATAGAAGTGGTGATAGAGGGCATCCTTGTCTGGTTCCTGTTTGCAAGGGGAATGGTTTCAGTCTTTCTCCATTGAGAATAATGTTGGCTGTTGGTTTTGCATATATG
>NW_006921803.1:4698916-4702722 GCF_000298275.1 Orycteropus afer afer
ATTTTCTTGATATGTTGTTGGAGTCTATTGGCTAGGATTTTGTTGAAGATTTTTGCATCTATATTCATGAGGGATATTGGTCTGTAGTTCTCCTTTTGAGTGATGTTTTTGCCTGGTTTTGGTATCAAGGTTATGCTTGCTTCATAAAATGAGTTTGGAAGGATTCCATCCTTTTCTATGTTCTGGCATAGTGTGAGTAGCATTGGTGTCAGTTCTTCTCTGAACATTTGGTAGAATTCTCCACTGAAACCGTCTGAGTCAGGACTTTTTTGTTGGTAACTTATTTATGACCTGTTCTTTTGTTATGGGTCTGTTCAACTTTTTCACCTCAATTTGTGTTAATTTAGGTAAGGAATTTTTTTTCTAGAAATCTGTCAATTTCTTCTACATTTTCAAATTTGTTGGAGCACAGTCCTTCATAGTATCCTGATACTATCCTTTTTATTTCCATTTGTTCTATTGTGATGTCACTCAATTCATTTCTTATTCATGTTATTTGTATTCTCTCCCTCTTTTCCTTTGTTAAATTCACCAGCAGTTTGTCAATTTTATTCCTTTTCAAAAAACCAACTTCCAGTCTTGTTGATTTTTTCTATTGTCTTTCTATTTTCTGTTTCACTGATTTCTGCTCAAATCTTTACTGTTTCCTTTCTTCTGGTGACTGTAGGTTTTTCTTGCTGTTCTTTTTCTGATTTTTGGTGAGTTTGGTTTAAGGTGGTGATTTTGTCTCTTTCTTCTTTTCTAATGTGTGCATTTATTGCTATAAATTGGCCTCTGATCATTACTTTTTCTGTGTCCCAACGATTTGGGTATGTTGTGTTTTCATTCTCATTTTATTCAAGGAAATTTTTTAATTTCATTATTTATTTCTTCTATTACCCAGCCATTCTTAAGGAAGGAGTTGTTCAGTTTCCATGTGCTTGTTCTTTTTCTGTTGATCATCCTATTGTAGATTTCTAATTTTATAGCATTATAATCTGAGAAGATGCTTTGCAGTGTTTCAATGTTTTTAAATTTATTAAGGCTTGCTTTATGGCCTAACATATGAGCTATCATGGAGAATGTTCCATGTGCCCTGAAAAAGAATGCATATTGTTCTGTTGTTGGGTGAAGTGCTCTGTAGATGTCTATAAGGTCAAGTTGGTGGATTTTATTGTTCTGTGTCTTTGTGGAGTTTCTTTCCAACTGTTCTATCATTCATTATAAATGGTGTATTAAAGTTTCCTACTATGACTTTGCAGTCATTTATTTGTCTTTTCAATTCTGTTAAAGTCTGATTTATTTATTTTGGGGCTCTTTCATTGGGTCCATAAATATTTATTATGGTTATATCTTCATGTTCAATTGATCCTTTAAACAGTATATAATGCCCTTCCTTGTCTTTTATGGTAGATTTTGTCTTAAAGTCAATTTGATCAGAAATTAATATTGCCACTACTGCTCTTTTTTGGTTGCCATTTGCTTGACATATCTTTTTCCAACCTTTGATTTTTAGTGTATTTTTGTCTTTGTCTCTATGTAGACAGCACATTGATGTTTTCTGCAACTCTCTGTCTCTTGAGTGGTGTATTTAATCTATTGACATACAATGTAATTATCAACAAGTATGATTTTGTTGCTGTCATTTTGTTATTTGCCTTTTTGTGGTGTTGCTGATTTCTTTGTTCCATATAATTTTCTGTGCTGAGCTCATTTTGTTTATGAGTCCTGTTATCATTTCTTTTGTTGTAGTTGTTTGAGTATTTACTAAATATTTGTGCTTGTCCTCTTTTTTATTTTGATGTGAAGGTTTATCATTTTTGTGTGTGTGTGATTATCCTGTGATTTATAATTTTCTCCCCAAGTTTAGAACAGTCTATTTTGTAACTCTCTTGACTTCCTCACCATTTGGAAATTCTGTAACTACACTACTTCTTCCCTCTTTTTGTTTTGTAGTTGTCCTCATTTGCCAATTGAAGTCTCTGGTTCCCTGTTTACAATCTTGTAAGCTTATTTTACTCTGGATATTTCCATAACTGTCTTTGTTTCTGGATTATGTCATCATGTATATAAATAGTCAGTTGTTGTTTGTTATTATGGGTTCTCTGTCCAAAGGACTCTCTTTAGTATCTATTGCAAGATTAGTCTGGTTGTAACAAATTCCCTTAATCTGAAAATCTCCTAATTTCACCATAATATTTGAGGGATAATTTTGCTAGGTATATAATTCTTGTTTGGAAATTTTTCTCTTTCAGAGTTTTCTATATACCATCCCATTGCCTTCTCACCAGCATGATTTCTGCTGAGAAATCAGAGTTTAGTCTTATTGGTTGCTCTTTCTAAGTAACTTTTTGTTTTTCCTGTCCTGCTTCCAGGATTCTTTCATTGTCTTTAGTTTTGGTGAGTTTGATGATGATATGTCATGATGATTTTCTTTCAGGGTCTATCCTATTTGTGATTCATTGGACTTCCTGAATGGATATATTCTCATCTTTCACCATATCAGGGAAGATTCTTCTAACAAATCTTTGACAATTTTCTCAGTGGTTTTCTTTTTCTCTTCCTGTTCTGGAATTCCAGTTACATGTAGGTTATTCCTTTTGATGGTATCCAACTTGAATCTTAGGCTCTCTTTTGTTATTTGTTTTTTCATGCTGTTGTTCATTTCTTTGTTCTATATAATTTTCTGTGCTGAACCCATTTTGTTTATGAATCCTGTTATCATTTCCTTTGTTATTGTTGTTTTAGTACTTTGTTTTGATCTTTTCTCTGAAAAGAAAGAAGTGTTCAGGTATTTATCTTCAATCTCATTAATTCTGTCCTCCATTGTTTCGATTCTACTCCTTTGCCCTTTCAATGTGTTATCTATTTATGAAAATTTAGTATTAGTCTTCTGGATTTCTATCTGTAGATTTTGTATCATTTCTAATTTCTCATTAATTTTGTCATTTGGTTCTTGTATTCTCTTCCTAAATTTTCCTAGGATTTTTTTCTGTGTTTTCCTTAATTTTGTCAGTGTTTTCCTTGATCTGTCTCTCAAGCTGTTGAAGGTACCTAAATATAATTCTTTTGAATTCTTTAAGGGAGTTCCAATGCTGCTTCTTCCTCAGGGATGTGTTCTGCATCTGTATCCTGCTCCCTTATTTCTCCTACTTTATCTTGCATCTATTTCTGGATTGTGATGGTCTGTTGTCTCTGAGACATTGTGACTTTGTTGTATTTATATTTAATCGGTGATTACATATTAGAGTGATTTGCCCAAGATTTTTTTTTCCTTTTTTTTTTTTTTTTTTGATGTATATGAATAAGTTGGGTACTGTGCTCCACTATTTGATAATTGACAGCACTTATGTACTCACCACCTGTCTCCTGGTGGGTGTGATACAGAATGAGAGTGGCTGCACAGATATCTGTTCGCTGTTTGTGAAGAGCAGCGAAGGATGAGTCAGGCTGTTATTGGTAGTCATGTATCATTGGCCAGTTGGTACAGAAGCAAATGGTAGCTCTCAGTCAATAAGTAGAACTCAGGAGGTGTGAGTGTGGTTGCATTGTATGGCCATGTTTGCTGTCTCCCATTCAGTTAGACAAAAACAATCGAAAAACCATCAAAATAAGTAAAAACAAGAGGACCAAAAACACACACAACATAAACACACAGGAACAATCCCCCAAAAAAAAGGAAAAAGGAAAAAAAAAAAAGATGAAATGCAATAAATAAGAGATAATTTTTAAAGAAATACTCTAAAAAGCCAAAAGAAATATGAGTAGAAAAAGGAGGGGAAAAACAATATCTGGGGAGGGAAGAATAAGAGAAAAGAGGAAGAGTA
>NW_006921803.1:4703220-4709572 GCF_000298275.1 Orycteropus afer afer
AAACAAAAAATCTGGGTGGGGTTGAGCATGGCACCCAGGCTCCATCAGAGCACACAGACTGGGATGGAATTTCTGCTAACCCAGAAGGTGGGTGGGAGTATGGGATGGCTGCACCTCCATTCACCAAGAGGGTGTGGGGTATAAAAGTAACAAGGACAATATCACACCTTTCCAGTCTTCAGTGTCCAGTATGTCCTTGCTGTCCCTGGCAAGTAGAGCCTATTCTTAGGTCCCTGGAATCTGAGAGAATGCTGTCACTTTAAATATCCAAAATGGTCCGACCACTTGTAAACATTCAAAATGGCTGCACCCTCTGGACAGTCAAAAGTGCACAGCTCACCCCGTCACCCTCTTCACTGCTTCCCCCTTTTATTCACCAGCCACCAGTGCAGTTCTCAGTGCAGCCCTTGGTCATCAGAGCTGATTTTTAGGTTAATATTTAGGTCCTAACACCACTTGGCAATATCTAAGTTGTCCAGGCTGTCAGGATTGCTAACAGTCTGCAGCTCTGTATATCTCCTTTTTTGGTGTTTTCATGCAGGTTCTTCTTCTAGTTGGAGCTTAGGCCACTTCTGGATCCTTCCTTTCAAAGCTCAGGGCTCCAATATGTCCTCTATATCTGTTTTATTGGTTCCTCTTTTCTTTGTTGAAGAGGCTCTGTGTGGGTTGTCTGCCTATTCCATCCTCTTACCAGAACTACAGCCTTAGTGGTTTTTACATAAATTTTAATAATAATTATATTAACTGGCCTCTCTTGAGACATATGCATATTATCCTGTCACTGACAGCATTGTACTTCAGGATAGATCTTGAAATGTTCTTTTTGACAATGAGTGTGACTCTGTTCCTCTTTAATTTGTCATTCTCAGCATAGTAGATCATATGATTGTCCGATTCAAAATGGCCAATACCATTCCATTTCAGCTCATTAATGCCTAGGATATTGATCGTTATGCATTCCATTTCATTTTTTGACAACTTCCAATTTTCCTAGATTCATACTTCATACATTCCATGTTCTGATTATTAATGAATATTTGCAGCTGTTTCTTCTCATTTAGAGTCATGCACCATCAGCAAATTAAGGTCCTGAAAACTTTACTCCACCCAAGTCTTAAGGTCAACTCTACTTTGAGGCAGCAGCTCTTCCTCAGTTGTATTTTGAGTGCCCTCTAACTTGAGGGGCCTATCTTCTGGCATTATATCAGACAGTGTTTCCTTGCTATTTATAAGATTTCCATTGGCCCATTTTTTTCAGAAGTGAATTTGGCACTTCTTCCTAATCTGACTTAGCCTGCAAGCTCTGCTGAAACTTGTCCATCATGAATGACCCTACTGTTTTTGAAATATGGTAGGCATAGTTTCCAGCCACATAACAACATGCAAGCCACAATAGTACAGCAAACTGACAGGCAAGTGGTGAAGTCTTGTGTTTAGAGAGGTGCTATTTTTATTCAGAGGCCCCTAGGTGGTATAGGTTTGGGTTTTGGGTGTTTTCTTGATATTTTTATTCAGAGATTGCCCAACATTTTCAAAATAAAATTGCATTTTTTTAAATTCCAAATAAATTAATAAATGTGCACAGACTCACAGAATTTTAAAGTTATAAAAACAAATTCTCATTTATCTATGTTCATCACCGATAACATGGCCGTCCATGATTGTACAATAATATAGGACCTAAACTTCAGGCCAGAGGTTCATCACTATAGTAGTATAATAAAACCTATGTAAGATTTATTTCATTTTATCTTAACTTTATAATTTGCAATTAATCTTTGACATGAGTGAAGTGAATTTCCTTCAACCATCATCTTTTAAGTGATTACTAAAAATTTAAGTAATTACTAAAATATGTATTAATATAAACCTACCATGAATCAAAGCTCACAAAACCAAAGGAAATGAACACTGTTTAAATGTTCTGTACACCATGTGTAATTACTCAAACTATGACTTTTTCTAAGTTATTTCTTTCTGCATTCTGTGTCCTTATATTTACAAATGGGTAATATTCACTGTCTGCTCCATCAATTTACCTAAAATGTATTTAATAGACTTATCATCATAGAAAAATATAGTAAACACACTTGGTGAACAGTAAACCTCCTATCATTGAAAATTCAACCACAAAGTGCATAGAAAGAAAAACAAACAAACAAAAAAAGGCTAACTCAAAGCAACAATGATTTTAATGATTAGTTGACTAAACTGCTTCTCAGACAGAAGGAAAATCAATCATATTTTTCATGCAACCAATTTACCACATCTTGAAATATCTTAATGAAATCCATTTGTCCTCTATGACTAATTATGTAATGCTTAACTTAGAAAGATGTATGTAAATCAAGCACTTTTAAAGAACTGTGCAAATAGGCTGAAATAAGTAGTTACAATATACAATAAAACACAATAATACCGCATTAAATCCTGACCCACAATAATTTAAGACAATAAATAGCACAATTAATTCTCTTCAATCATTACATTAATTCATCCCTTATATAAATAACAATACATACAAAAGGCATCATAGCTGACAGACAGCCTAGGCTCTCTAACAAAGACAAAACCCCAAACCAAACCCACTACCATCAAGTCATTTCTGACTCAAGAGTCTCCAAGGCTGTAAATCTTTACAAAAGCAGACTGTCTGTCACATCTTTCAGTTAGGTTCAATTCAAACCACTAACCTTTTAGTTAGCAGCCAAGCACTTTAACCACCAAGCCGCGTGGACTCCTGTGCTATTAATACTCCCATTTCATCCTTTAGGAAACTGAGGCTTAGAAAATTAAGAACTATGTATGAGGTCACATAGCTAGTGGGAAAGAAAATCAGGATTCTAACCCATGATGTGGTAGTTAAGTTTGTGTGTCAACTTGGCTAGGCCTGGTTGAGTGGCTGGGCAGCTGGATGTAGTATTCCCCATGATGAGACTGGTAATCACCTCCATGGTGGAATCTACTGTGAGCAGCTGAGTAGCTGCCTTAGGGATGTGCTTCCTATATATAAGGAGAAGCCTTGGGGGATGGTCTCTAGCCTATGGCACACTTGAATGCTGCATGTAGCCATGTTGTTGTTCAGCAGCCTGCCATGCTCTGCTGATCTTGGGACTCTTAATGGACTTGAATTAATGGCCTGCCATGTGATTTGGTAATATCAGGACTGTACCTTGTTACTTGTTGACCTTGGGTTTGTCAGCCTCAGCAGCCAGTAGCTGTCTAAGTGAAGAAAAGCCTCCAGTTTCAGTGGACTGGAATCAGGAGGCAGAGCTGAAGCCCATGGTTGAAGGCTTTCACCCAGCCTCTGGAGCCTGGCACTTTGAACTCAGACTTAAAGCCTCCAAATTGTAAGAGAGTAAACTTCTGTTTGTTCAAGCCACTCCATTTGTTGTATATTTCTTGTCAGAGCAGCACTAAGTAACCAGAACACATGATAAATTATTTTATTTGTACTGTCTTCAATTATATTTTGCCTGTACATTATGTATGCTCAGATTATAAACTGAGTCTTTTCAACTCTCACAGCTTGTAGGAATTGATTGTTAATACATGGTATATAGGTAAGAAATACTCCTGACTTGTACTGAATCTAAGTAAAGAAAGGTAAGCAGATTGACTTCCTATTTCACTCTTCTTTCTGTTCGCCCTTCTCTCTGGTCAAACCATCTTAGCCTTTCAAATTGTCTTGCTCACTCCATACTTTTTATTTGATCATGAAGTAGAGATGAGTTAATATTTGCTGTAAACTGAGACCACTTTATGTCCAAAAAGAGATAGAAATTAATTATATGTTTTGACAGAAAATAAAATTGTCATCAAATAGGTACAGTCTAATTTGCACTTGGCTATGTTTCAAGACTTTGACACATTCAAATAGGAAACAGTTTAGTACAGTAGTTAAGAGAATATTCTCTAGAGTCAAACTGTCTGCTTTCAAATCCTAACTCAACTCTAAGTAGTTCATGACCAAGGACAAATTACCTCTTCAACTTGATGTATTCTTATATATAAAATGAAGACAATAGTTTCTCTTCCCTAACAGATCTTAAGATTCAATGAGATGATTGTGTATGGGATCTATCATAAAGTAATTTCTCTATCTATTAGTTATTATCAGTTACTACCATTCATCTGTCAGTTTGTCATACTGTGGTGGCTTGTGTGTTGCTATGATACTCAAAACTAAGCCACTGGTATTTCAAATACCACAGGGTCACTCATGGTAGACAGGTTTCAGCAGAGTTTCCAGACTATGACAATACGAAGAGAGACCTGGTGATCTACTTCTAAAAACTTGCCAACAAAAATCTTATGGATCACAATCGAATATTATCCAGTATAGTTCTGGAAGATGAGCCCCTTGGTTGAAAGGCACAATGGCTGCCACAATGGACTCAAACATGCCAATGATCATTAGATGGTGCAGAACTCGCAACACTTCATTCTGGCAGACATAAGGTTGCCATGAGTCAGAGCTGACTCAATGGCAACTAACAATAGCAATATTGCATACTATTATCATTATTGGGAGCTCTGGTAGCATAGTGGCTAAGACACTTGCCTGCTAACCAGACAGCTGGCGGTTCAAACCCACCAGCCACTCCTCGGAAGGAAGGTTGGGCAATCCTACTTCCGTAGTGATACTGCCTCGGAAACCCAAGGAGGGGTCGCTGTGAGTCGGGGCTGACTCGACGGCACATAACAACAACAACAACAACATTATCATTATTACAACCTAATATTAAAAAGTAATGAAAGATATTGTTATATGATTAGTAAAGCCAGCACCAACTTGCTACTTGCTATCTTACAAGTGAGCCATCTTGAAAGTGAATCCAACCCCTAGTTAAGCTGTTCCAGTTGACAAAATGTACAACAAAAAGACTTCCCTGCAGAGACTTACCCAAATTTCAGATTGATGAGCAAAATAAATTGTTGTTTTTGTCATTACTAAGTTTTCTTACTTGACAAAAGATAACCGATAAAAATTGTGGTACCAGAGATGAGATGCTGTCATAATAAAAGCCTAAAATATGTGCCATGGGTTTTAGAACCAGTTGGTAAGCAAAAGTTGAATGAGCTTTGAAAAGACCACTCATGAAAGCCAAAAGTATTCAAGGGGGCTGTTGGTGAAGTCTTAAAGGAAAGTGAAAAAAATATCAGGAAGACCAAGAGGAAAGGAGCCCTTGACAGAAAATTTGGCCATGCCTACAGAAGTGTAGAAAATAAAAAAAAGATACAAATTAAAGTTAGTGATCTAGCTGAGGAGAATTCCAAGTAAAATACTGAAAGTGTGACCTGGCCTTTTTCTTCTATCTGTAATAAAATGCAAAAGAGAGAGAAACTAAAGAATGAACTGTAAAATAGAAAAGAGTCAGGCCATGCCAAGTTAAAAAATAATACTGTTTCTCATTCACGGGCTCTCCAGATAGCACATTTTCTCAAAGTAAGAAAGGTCATCATGTCAGAGATCAGATGTCAATGAGTAATTGTAATATCCTTTTTGAAAACAAGTTATGTTGTTGTTGTTGTTCTTGTTGAAAATACACACAGCAGATCATACACCAATTCAAAAATTTCTACACGTACAATTCAGTGACGTGGATTACATTCTTCAAGCTGTGCAACCATTCTCATCTTTCTTTGCCAAATTGCTCTTCCCTCATTTATATAAACTCACTGTTCCCCATGCTTCCTATCTAACCTTTTGAGTTGCTACGTAGTTCTTTAAAAGAGCACAACGCTTAAGGAAGACATTCTTTACTAATTAAGCTAAACCTTTTTTTGCTAACTTGACAGCACCTAACAACAACACTGTTTGGTTTAAGGAGTTCTGGTAGTGTATGGTCAAAGCATTCAGCTGCTAACCAAAACGTTGGTGCTTCAAGCCCAACAGCTGTTCCACAGGAGAAAGGTGAGACAGTTCCCTCCATAAAGATTTACAGCCTTGGAAACCTTATGCGGCACTTCTACTCTGTCCTGTAGGATCGTCATGACTCAATGGCAGTGGGTTTGATTTTGGGGTTTTTAGTGTTTGCTTTAAAGATGACTCCAGGAGATATTCTTGGATTAAGGTTTGTTAAGACAGTGTTTCATAGAAGTGTTCAGATTTTTAAAATTCTCTCAATTAATATTCAGGACATGCCTCACACAATAGGGTTTCTAAGAACCTTAAGGACATTGTACCAGGAGAGTCTCACAGGAAGTCCAAAATAGACAAAGACTTGTCTCAAAAATATGTGTGATAAAAGTTGTGGTCTAATAAAGTGAACTTTAACAAGAGTTATAGAAAACCCACAATTTTTAATGCATTTTATTGAAATACAGTTTATGTACAGTGAAATACACA
>NW_006921803.1:4709672-4723308 GCF_000298275.1 Orycteropus afer afer
AACCAACAAAGAAAGTTTCCCTCCATATATAAACCTTTCCTTGACCCTCCACAATAACAAACTAATACTATATTTGTTCTTCTGTGATTGACTTATTTCACTCAGCATAATGTCCTCCAAGTTCACCCATATTATATGAAGTATTTTGTAGACTCTGCATTATTCTTTAGTGCTGCATAGCATTCCAGTATGTGTATGTACCATAGTTTGGTCATCCACCCTTCCACTGATGGGCACGTAGGTTGTTTCCATCTTTTTGTTTTGTAAATATTGCTGTGATGAACATGAGCATGCATATATCAGTTCCTATCCTGGCTCTCACCTCTCTAGGATATATACCTAGTAATGGGATTCTAGGTCAAATGGTATCTCCAATTCCAAGAAGATAAGGAATTGCTATATTGCTTTCCACAGTGGTTGTGTCACTTCACAGTCACACAAGCAGTGTATGAGAGTCCCAATCTCTCCACATCCCCAACAGCATTTGTTATTTTCTGTCTTGTTGAACCTTGCAATCAGTGCTGGGGTGAGATGTTATCTCATTGTTTTGATTTACATCTCTCTGATGGCCAATGATTGTGAGCATCTCTTCATGTATTAGCTGACCACCTGAATATCCGCCTTGGTGAAGTGTCTATTCATATTTTCTGCCCATTTTTCAATTGGATTGTTAATTCCTTTGGTGTTGAGGTGTTGTAGTTTTCCATCAATCTTAGAGATAAGTCCCTTGCCAGATATGTAATTATCAGCAAATATGAATTTATTGGGGTCATTTTTGTCATGTGCTTTTTCATTGTGTCGATTCCTTTGTTCCATATAATTTTCTATGCTGAGCTCGTTTTGTTTATGAATCGTGTTATCACTTCCTTCATTGCTATTGTTTTAGTATTTGCTAAATAGTTGTACTAGTCCTCTTTTTATTTTGATGTGAAGGCTTATTTTTCTTTGAGGTTACCCTGTGATTCTCAAGCTTAGAACAGTCCATTCTATCTTGTAGTTGTCTTGACTTCTCTACCATCTAGAAGTTCTGTAATGACACAGATTTTTTTCCCTCTTTTTCATTTGTAGTTGTCTTCATTTGTCAGTTGCTATCTCTAGTTCCCTGTTTACAATCTTGTAGGCTTATTTTCTTTGGATACTTCCATAGCTGGGTTGGTTTCTGGGTTATATCATCATGTGTGTTAATGGTCAGTTGTTGTTGGCTGCTGTTGCCTCTCTGTCCAAAGGGCTCCCTTTAGCATCTCTTGTAAGGTTGGTCTGGTTTTAACAAATTCCCTTAATTTCTGCTTACCTAGAAATGTCCTAATTTCACCATCATATTTGAGGGACAGTTTTGCTGGGTACATAATTCTTGATTGGAAATTTTTCTCTTTCAGTGTTTTATGTATACTATCCCACTGTCTTCTCACCTGCATGGTTTCTGTTGAGAAATTTGAGCTTAGTCTTATTGGTTGCCCCTTGTAGGTAACTTTTCATTTTCCCATGCTGCTCTCATGATTCTTTCTTTGTCTTTGGTTTTGGTGAGTTTGATGATGATATGTCTTGGTGTTTTTCTTCTGGGGTCTATCCTGTTTGGGCTTCGTTGGACTTCCTGAATGGATATATTCTCATCTTTCATCATATCAGGGAAGTTCTCCTCCAACAAATCTTGGACAATTTTCTCAGTGGTTTTCTTTTTCTCTTCCTGTTCCGGAATTCCAATGACATGTAGGTTATTTCTTTTGATGGTATCTCACATGAACCTTAGGCTTTCTTCATTTTGTTTTGATCTTTTTTCTGATTGATCCCTTTCCAAAGAAGTATTCAGGTATTTGTCTTCTATCTCATTAATTCTGTCTTCCATCGCATCAATTCTACTTGTTTGCCCTTTCAATGTGTTATCTATTTATGAAAATTTAGTATTAATCTTCTGGATCTCTATCTGTAGATTTAGAATCATTTCTAATTTTTCATTTATTTTGTCATTTTATTCTTGTATTTTCTTCCAAAATTCTTCTAGGGTTTTGTCTGTGTTTTCCTTGGTCTGTCTCTCAATCCTTTGAAGATACCTAAATATAATTATTTTGAATTCCTTATCAGGGAGTTCCAATGCTGCATCTTCCTCAGGGATGTGTTTTGAGTCTGTATCCTGGTCCCTTGTTTCTCCCGGTTTAGCTTGCTTCTTTGTGTGGACTGTGATGCTCTGTTATCTCCTAGGCATTGTGACGTTTTTGTGTTTATATTTAAATTGGTGATTATATGTTGGAGTGACTTGCCTACAATTTTCATTTTCTTTGTTTGTATGTTATCTGTACAGGCAGGGTACTGTGCTGTGCTCCTCTATTCACTAGTTGAAAGCATGTATACACTCACCACCTGTCTCCTTTCCTGTTGTCAGCCTCTCGTATGTCCTTGCCACACCTGACAAACAGAACCTGTTCTTAGGTCCCTGGAATCTGAATGAGAATGCTATCATTTTAAAATCCAAAATGGTTACCACTTGTAAACATTCAAAATGGCTGTACCCTCGGTCACTTTAAATATCCAAAATGGCCACCACTTGTAAACATTCAAAATAGCTGTGCCCTTGGTCACTTTAAATATCCAAAATGGCTGCCATGTGTAAATAATCAAAATGGCTGCACCCTCCAGACAGCAGAAAGTCCACAGCTCAGGTTGTCTCCCTCCTTGCTGTTTCCCTTCCTAGTCATAGGCCACCAGAGTAGTTGTACCTGCAGCCCTTGCTGACCAGGACTGATCTTTAGGTCGATTCTCAGGTCCCAACACCACTTGGAAATATTCAGGCTATTCGTTCCATCAGAGTAGCTGACAGTCCACAGCTCCAACCATTTCTGTACTCACTGTTTTCGTTCAGGTTTTTCCACTAGTTGGTGCCTAATCCACTTCTGTATAGTTCCTTTCAAAGCTCAGGGTTCTAGGATTATCTTCTATATCTCTGTCAATTAGTCTTTCTTTTCTTCATTGAGGCGGGTCTGTGTTGCTTGTCTGCCTATTCCTCCATCTTACCAGAAGTCAGGTCCAAACCCACAATTTTTAAGAAATAATTGTTCTGATATAGGACCACCAACTTGGACAAAAAGATATAGAGACAGCTCAAAATGAAAAGAGTCATTCAGACCTTACACTTTATGTACAGGAAACAAGCAGAGAAGGCTATTTGTTTGCAAATTCAGTTTTCTTAGTGGAAAGAGGGATGATTCAGATGACAGAACCAAGCACCCAGGACAAACAGTCACAGAGAGCTGGTGGCATGTGCCCAGCTAAATTCATAACAGCTATGGATCAATGACTATTATGTGCTTCCCATTTTTCCCTTTTTAAGCAGGAGTATCTATATTAGTTTTCTTGTGGAGGGAAGAGTAGACTTGTGTCTTTAATGCAAATATCTTCAATTCAAGAAGAAAGGTATTCAAGGAAATTTCCCCAAGGAACTGCACCTAAGGCTCTTCATCTGCACCTGTTTCTGATTTAAATGATGCAATCCTGGAACTGAAATTGAGCATTATGCCACAATGGGATGATATATTTGGGGTTCCTGGCAAAGCAGTAAATAAATATGATTTGCACATAGAAGGGATAGAGCCTGTGGCCACAGTGCAACTATATCTCCCAACTAACAGGTTCGTCTAGAACCTTGCAACTTCCCATTAAAAGGTATAGTCTGTAATTTCTCCCTTTCGACCCAGGTTTGTAGTTGCTTCAATCAATAGAATATAATAAAGTGGTGCTATGTGACTTCTGAGGTAAAGTCCTAAAGGTGCCATGCTCTTCCACATTGTTCTCTTGTAAGGCTCTCTCTTAGAAGCTAGCCATGATGCTGTGAGGAAGCTCATGACACCCATGGAGAATCTCACATGCGGAAGATACAAGGTTCCCAGTCCTCAGCTTACAAGTCAGTTAAGTGAAATATTTTGAAAGTGAATACTATAGCCCCCAATCAAGCCAACCCACCTGATATTTCATGGAGCACAGCCATCCCCAGAGACAGAAGCCCACATTGAAGATTTGTAGGAAAACACATGACTGTTATTTCAAGACACTAGTTTTGGAATGGTTTATTTAATAACAATACATTACTGAAACAGATATTCAATACATCATAGGTGATTCCATGCCAAGTTAAAGTTGTTTTTCATTTTACTCTTTTGTCTGTTTCTCAATTACCTTTCTTTCTCAAAAATTTCCTTCTTAAATTTCTAATTTCAAGTGACAAAACTAAAATAGAATTATTTGTTATATGGCAAAAACAAAATCAGTTTCTAAATTAATTTCTGTTATTTGCAATTAGTTTGTTTAAAGTAAAATCATACACTTTTTTAAAAATACCCATTTCACTCACCACAATAAAATTTGTGGTTTAAAATATAAAACTGGAAGTTGTGGTGGTTTGTTTGCTTGGGTTTTGTTTTCTTTTGTTCACAAAATAGCATTTTACTTCAACTTTTCTGACCAGTTAAACACATTATCCCCCAGATAGATAATGTTCATATTCACTACTACACCTTTGTTTCATTTACAAGCTTTTATACTTGCAATTCTCTGCAGGCGGGGGTGGGGGGGGAGTGTAGTCTTCAGTACTATAGACTTTGACATCTTATTTTTTTTCCTCAAATGAACAATATATCAATGTTGTCTACTTTATATTTTATCTCTTGAATTGGTAACATCATAGTCAGTTCAGGGAATTTGGGCCATAATAAAAGTGTCTGTTTTTCTATAATACGTTGAATCACTTCGGACACCATACGTATTACCCACTCAGCTTGGGTATATATGTCTGGTCTGAGCACATTTCCAAATATTGCTACTCAGCTAGACATGGTCTTTGACTTTAAAGTTTAACAAATACTGTGTTTAGCCAACTTGTTTTACACCAAGTTTTCTGCAGGTGGACAATTGTACTTTTTTTTTTTTTTTACATCCACAGACTCCATTATGTTACAACATTCATTTTTCTTTTAAGGCATCATTTTCACAGCAAAAAAAAAGGGGGGGGGGAATAGAAAGATAAGGAAGGAGCATCTACAAATTGTAATGAGTTTACCATTTATCAAAAACAATGATCATTTGTTGGATGTCTTCTGTAAGCCAGGTATTTTATATCCAAAAACAAAACAAACCCACTGCCATCAAGTCAATTCCAACTCATACCAACCTTATAGGACAGAATAGAACTACCCACAGGGTTTCCAAAGCATAAATCTTTACAGAAGTAGATTGCCTCCTCTTTCTTCTGTGGAATAATTGGTGGGTTAGAACCACTAATCTTTTGGTTAGCAGGTAAATACCTTAACCACCACACCACCAGAGCTCCCTTTGTTGTTGTTATGTGCTGTCAAGTCAGACCTGACTCATAGCAGCCCCTCCTTGGGTCTCCAAGGTGGTATCACTACAGAAGTAGATTGCCCAACTTTCCTTCCGAGGAGTGGCTGGTGGATTTGAACTGCCACCCTTCTGGTTAGCAGCCAAATGCCTTAGCCACTATGCTTCCAGAGCTACCGAGCTCCCTTGTTGTTGTTGTTATTTACCATCGAGTCGGCCCCGACTCATAGCGACCCCTTCTTGGGTTTCCGAGGCAGTATCACTATGGAAGTAGGAATGCCCAACCTTCCTTCTGAGGAGTGGCTGGTGGGTTTGAACCGCCAGCCTTCTGGTTAGCAGTAAAGTGCCTTAGGCACTATGCTACCAGAGCTCCTCTGAGCTCCCTTAGTTATTTTATAATGTTGCTGTTAGGTGCCATTGTGTTGGCTCCAACTCATAGTGACCCTATGTACAACAGAATGAAACATCACTGAGTCCTGGGCCATCCTCGCAATCCTTGCTATGCTTGGGCTTATAATTGCAGATACTGTATCAGTCCATCTAATTGAAGGTCTTCCCATTCTTCACTGACCCTCTAATTTACAAAGTATGATATCCTTCTACAGGGAACAGTCCCTTGTGAAAACATAATCAAAGTAGCTGAGACAAAGTATTCTATATAATGTTAAAATTTTAACCTAAACAATGAATCTAACAGCTTAGCAAATATATTTTCACATCTGCATTTTCACAAATGAGTTAACAAGCTCAAAATAGTCAAACTGTCATTCTTATTAAGTTGTTGTTGTTGTTATGTGCCACTGAATCGGATCTGACTCATAGTGACCCCTTCTTGGGTTGCCAAGGCAGTATCACTATGAAGTAGATTGGCCAACCTTCTTTCTGAAGAGTGGCTGGTAGGTTTAAACCGCCAGCCTTCTGGTTAGCAGTCAAGTGCCTTAGGCACTATGCTACCAGAGCTCCTTTCTTGTTAAGTAGTAGATTTCAAACCCAGTCCTGTCTCAATCTAAGATTTGCCATGTACGAAAAGACCACTCTCACTCCCACTAGCCACACTTCTTCCCCATGGTCCAAGTACTTTTGGAAAAAAATATTGAAAATGATTAGAAGAAACAGTGAAATACAAAGGAATGTATTAAGAAAGTTCAATTCATTGATGCTACATTGATCCTAAATTCTTAGTTGAGCTCTTTCTCTAGTGTTTTTTCTTTTTGAGCAGCAATGATACTGTGCATCTGTACCAGAATAGATTATTTTTTCAGACAACTATCTCTATAAGTTATTATATATTAATTGTTTTTAGTTGCTGTCAAGTTCACTCTGATTCATGGTGACCTTATGTACAATGGAACAAAATGTTGCCTGGTTCTGCATCATCCTCACAATCACTAGCATGTTTGAGTCCATCATTGTAGCTACTGCATCAATCCATCACACAGAAGGCCTCCCTCACCTTCGTTTACCCTTTGCTTCAACAAGCATGATATCCTCTTCTGGAGATTTGTCCTTCCCAATAACGTCTCTGGTGGTATAGTGCCTGAGGCATTTGACTGCTAACCAGAAGGCTGGCAGTTCAAACCCACCAGTAGATTGGGCAATCTACTTCCGGAAACCCAGGGAGGGGTCGCTATGAGTCTGTACCGACAACAGCAGTGAGTTTGGTGGGGTTTGTTTTTTTTTTTTTTTTGGTATGACATGTCTAAGGCAAGCGACTGAGACATTGACTGTGATCCATAAGGTTTCCGCTGGCTAGTTTTTGGAAGTAGATCATCAGGCCTTTGTTCCTAATCTGTCTTAGCCTGGAAGCTCGGCTGAAACCTGTACACCATGAATGACCCTGCTGGTATTTGAAATACCAGTGGCATAGTTTTCAGCATCATAGCAACATTGCAAGCCACCACAGGAAAGCAAACTGACAGAAGTGGTTTGTTTATCAATAATACCAATATTACAGTGAAAAACACACCCCATTACTGCTCATTCTTCTTTGGAAACCAGTGTTTGGTTTTCCAACTTCCATATGAAAGGAGTAATTATTAGACTGGTTGGGAAAATTAACTGCAAAAGATTCAGTGCATTGACCCAGTTTGTAGAAGTTACTGTTAATGCTTATATAAGAACTCTGGCACACCAAGCTCTCTGCTTCCTTTTCACACTAATAAGCCAGACTTCTCTACAGCTCCAAGGTTGGACTCTCAAGAGAAATTGTTTCTTCAGTCAATTTTTTCTTGACTTCATAGTTTATAAAACACCACCTAAGATACAAAGAATATACAAATTAATAAAAACACAGGACTGGAGCCTTGTATCAGCACATAGAGGATTTATGCACATAAACTGCTAAGCACAGGTTTTGAAACAGACCCTATAGACTTACAGTTGCCATAGCAACTGCACAGTTTTATTGACTGTAAAAGTGTAAACAGATGAGCACTACTCAAGTGCATCATCAGTGTTGCTGTTGTTGCCCTTTGAGTGGCAGAAATGAGTACTACATGCTGCTGTGTTCTAAAATATAATTATCAAAATTTATACCCTTGACTTCCTGGTCTGTGAACATCTTTCCCTTAGTACCTTCTTTCAGAGCTGCCTGACTAATTACTGGTGAAGAAAAAGGTTCTAATGAATTATTAATAAATTTTTATTGAAACAGTTTGGAAAACTACACTGGAAAAAGCAAATAAGGTAAATAGAGCGATTCTGCCAAATGCTTACATTCTGTTCTCTTACTCTTTTGATCCCAAATTGTTCTTTCATTTACTCATGGAAAAAGAAAGGAGAGGCTGGAGAGTACAAAAAAAAAAAAAAAAAAATCAAGGTTAGAAGTGCAAGCCCTCCTCTGAGATGGTTGCAAGTTATTCTCAAAAAAGAAAAAGAAATGGTTTCAGGTAGAATAATTAAAGGAATATAATTGGTGGGGACAGATGATAAGGAGCCATAATCATTAAAACTAACATTGAAAATGAAAATAATATTCCTACAAGATTTTTTAATTATTGTTTTTATTATTTGAAAAGAAAATTTTTTCACTCAGAATTCTAATTCCATATTTTCTTAGTTTGCTACAGTTGCCTTAATAAAATGTCAAAGAGAAGGTGGCTTTAAAGAACAGAAATTTATTTGCTCACATTTCTGGAAGATAGATTTCTGAATCCAGGGCCATGCCCTCTCTGCCTGCTCTGGGGGAAGATCCTTCCTTGTCTCTTTTAGCTTCTGTAACCTCTGGTGTTTCTTGACTTGTGGCAGATCCTTACACGCCATTTCTCCCCATCTGCGTGACTCTATTTCAGTGCCTCTCCATCTCATTTATAAAATGCTACTCAGAAGGGATTAGGAGGGGAGGAGACTGGGTTAGGGTTGGACATGGTGAATGGGGAATGAAACTAAATGTACACATTATTTTGAATGTAAAACAAGCTCTTAAAATAAAAATAAAGAAGGGATTAGGACTAGGACCCTCCCTACTCAGGTATGACTTCCTGAATTTAACTGATGACATCTGCAGAGAAAATTCCCATTTCCCCAAACAGGATCACAGCTGAGGTGTAGGGCTTCAACATACCTTTTTTGGGACACAATGCAATCAGTAACACATATGTTGTTATTAGGTGCCATCAAGTCAGCTGCAACTCATAGTGACTCTATGCATGACAGAACAAAACACTGCCTGGTCATGCTCCATCTTCACAATCTTTGCTATACTTGAGCCCATCATTGCAGCCAATATTGAGAGTCTCCCCCTTTTTTGCTGATCCTCCATTTTATGAAGCATGATATCCTTCTCCAGGGATTGGTCCCTTCTGACAACATGACCAAAGTAGGTGAGATGAAGTCTGGCCATTCTTGCTTCCAAGGAGCATTCCGGCTGCACTTCCTCCAGCACAGATTTGTTCATTCTTCTGGCAGTCCATGGTATTTTCCGTATTCTTTGTCAACACAACAATCCAAAGCATCAACTCTTCTTTGGCCTTCCTTGTTAACTGTCCAGCTTTTATATGCATATGAGGCAATTGAAAATACCATGGCTTGGGTTAGGCTCACCTTAGTCTTCAAAGAAACATCTCTGCTCTTCAACACTTTAAAAAGGTGTTTTGCAGCAGATTTGCTCAGTGTAACATGACATCTTTCTTGACTGCTGCTTCCATTGGTGTTGATTGTGATAACAGATAATACGAAATCTTTGACAACTTCAATCTTTACTTCACTTATCATGATGCTGCTTATTGGTCCAGTTGTGAGGATTTTTTGTTTTCTTTATGTTGGGGGGTAATCTATATTGCAAAGTGTAGTCACTAATCTTCATCAATAAGTGCTTCAAGTCATCTTCACTTTCAGAAAGCAAGGTGTGTCATCTGCATATCACAGATTGTTAATGAGTCTTCCTCATATGTATACTGAGAAAATAATTGAAGAAGCTGGACAATATGAAGAAGAAAGCAGCATCAGAATTGGAGGAAGGTTCATTAACAACACATATGCTGTAAGGTCTAACCTATATTTTCAGGAGAGATGATAGAAGATAAATAACCTAAGTCCTTCTTTTCTTTCTTCCTTTCTTTCTTAGGAATGGGTAGAATACAATCTGAGGAAGTAAAATAGCTTGCTCAAGTCACACCATTAGTTAATATCACAGATAAAACATAGATACCATAATCTAAATCTTTCTTTTTGTAGAAATCAAATGGGAATATGGGATACTTACATAATGATATAGTTTTTAGAGATGAATATGCTTGATTTGCTAGCTTGATCACAGGACAGAGAACCAGGAATTTCCTAATTTTTTAAATATTGTTGTTAGGTGCAGGCAATGCAGTTACAAGTCATAGTGACCATATGTGTACAACAGGAAGAAAGGGCTACTGTGCCATCCTCATGATTATTGCTATGTTTGAGCCCATTGTTGTAAGGACTGTCTCAATCTGTCTTCTTGAGGGTCTTCCTTTCGCAGACCCTGTATTTTATCGAGCATGATGTCCTTCTCCAGGGACCTGAGACCAATTCTTGCCATCCTCACTTCTAAGCATGTTTCATTTACCTTATTCCATTTACTGAGGAATAAATTAATAGGAAAATCTTGCTGACATAATAGTATAAAGTTATAAATGTATATGATAACAATAGGAAGAAAAACCAGAATATATCCATTCATTCATTAGCAATCCTTCAAATGTTAAGGTAAATACTCTCCATGTTAACAAAACTGCTACCCCTTTTGAATAACTAATGAATTGTTCATTGTGCTCATTGCCTGCGTGTAGTAAAGCTTACTAGTTAGAAGCATAAGTTATCTTGGTCCCACTGCTTATTTATTAGCTATATAATCTTTAGCAGATTACTTAATTTCTAAATCTTAGTTTCTTTGTTTGTATAATGAAGATAAGCATAACACCTATTGATCTAGTACTGCTCTGACAAGAAAATACCAAAAATGGGATGGAACAAAGAGGAATTGATTCTCTTACAGTTTGGGAGGCTAGAAGTCCAAGTTCAAAGTGCCAGGCTCTAGGGGTCGTATGAAAGCCCCTCAGCCTTGGGCTTCAGCTCTGTCTCTTGCTCCCGGTCCACTGAAGCTAGAGTCATCTCTTCACTCAGGCAGCTACTGGCTGCTGAGGCTAACAAGCCCAAGGTTGACAAATAAAATGGCACAGTCCTGATGTTACCAAACCATATGGCAGGCCATTCATTCAAGTCCTCTGAAAGTTCCAAGGTAGGCAGAGTATGGCAGGCTGCTGAGCAACTACACAGCTACTTGCAGGGTTCAAGCATGCCATAAGTTAGAGACTATCCCCAAGGCTTCTCCTTATATACAGGAAGCAGACCACATCTCAAAGGCAGTTGCTCAGCTTCTTGTGGTAGATCCCATCATGGAGTTGATTACCAGTCTCATCATGGGGAATAACTACCACCAGTTGCCCAGCCACTCAACCAAGCCCAGGCAAGTTGACACAAAAATATAACCACCACACCTACCTCAAAGGGTTATTGTAGGGATTAAATGAGAAACCCATTTAAAATATTCAGTTGTAAGATGAACAAAGAACAAATATTAGTTGTTATAGATTTGTATTACTCTTATTTAGTCCTCACAACCAAAGCAGGAGGTAGATAAAATTATTTTCATATCACAGATTAGAAAACTGAGACTTGAAGGATTTAAGCAACTTGGTCAAGCAGTGGAGCCAAGATGTAAATGCTGAGATTTACCTTTTTCTAAAGTTTATGTTCTTAATGGCTATGTCATATGAAATCAATGTGGCAATTAATGCTAAGACTTGGTTATATTTCTTACTCTTTCTGTTTGTAGTATTGAGAATATCCTTTGGTCACTCCATAAGTGTTTCTTTTTCCTTTTTTTTTTTTTAAACTTTTTATTGTGATTTGGCTGAAAGTTTGCAAAACAAATTGATTCTCCATTCAACAGTTAATATACATTTTGTTTCTCAGTATTGATTACAATCCCTCAATGTAACTTTGCACTTCCCTCCTCCTCCATGTGACTACCATTTCCCTTTGAACTTCTTTTCTATCCGTTTCTGCCTTTGAGCTTTATCCCTGGGCAAAAGCTGCCTTTTATGGTTGATTGTTCTAAGGAATCTGTACCTCCTTTGTATTATTGTTCTCCTCATAGATCTGTCTATTGATTGGCTACAAATTGAGTCTCCAGAGAGAGTTCAGTTCCAGACTTGATGAATGACTAAGGACCATAGTCTCAGGTGTTTTATCAGCCTCTATCAGACCAGTAAGCATGGCCTTTTTTGTTATTTTGGGTTTTGTTCTGCACTTTTCTCCCACTCTATCCAGAATCTCCTAATATGATTCTAGTTCTACTGGTCTCAGAAGTCACGTGGTCCACTAGTCCCTTGACAAATTTTTCCATGTGTCTTTGATTTTCTTCAGTCTTCTCTGCTCCAGATAAGAAGAGATCAATAGGTGCACTGTAGATGGCCACTTACAAGCTTTTAAGAACACAGTTACTACTAACCAAAGTAGGATGTAGAACAATGTCTTTGCCATAAGTGTTTCGTAAACTCCTACCATATTCTAATGCTTTTCTACATATCAAAATGATTCAAAAAAAAAGCATGGCTCCTGACTTCATGGAGGTTACAGTTTATCTGAGAAGACAACATGAAATAAAGACTAATAAAGGATTAAATTCTGTGGTTCTGTGTCTAGGTTTAGATGGATGGGAATTGTTAGAGAAGAATTCATAATAGTAAGCTCAATTTTGGAAGATGAATACATAGAGATATTTTTAGGGATGAAAGGAGGGTATTTTAAGTGTAAGAAATAGAATGAAGAAAAACATCATCAAAATGTTCATTGAAAAAAAATTGGAAATAGACTTGGAAACCCTAAGCTGTGGAGATGGAAGTGGCAAGAAATGGCTAAATTGAGTATGTAATTGAAAGGGAAAAAATATAATTTAGCAACAAATTTGATAAGGAATGTGAAGACAAGAAAATAAACAAAAATAGCTTTGAATTTTCTAGCTTCAGACTTGAGGAAGAAAATCCCATATACCAGATACAAAAGTAGAGGAATTGAAGATGAGATTTTTTTTTTTTTTTTTCATTTAGGAAATAGAGAATATGTGCAGAGGATTATTCAGTTTGGAGCTTATTGTATTAAGAAACTTATGAGATAAGTACTGGCCTATTCTGCAGACACTTAGGAAACAGAATAGTAGCATAGGTGATAGTCTAGACCTAGAAAAAATAATTTGCAAATGATATACAGAGAGTAGGAGCTCTGATGGTGTAGTGCCTAAGGTATTTATTTTAATGAAAAGGGGAGCTAACTGGGATGGTTATGCAGCAAATAGGTGCATATCTGATATGCACGTCGCTTACTTTGGCCTGAAAGATCATCAGTTCCCTGTCTTTAAGTTTGGGATGGTGAAACCTTAGCAGATATATTTTCTACCAAAAATGATTCCCATTGTAACCTTAAATAACATCCATATGTCAGTGAACGCTTGGAGTGCCACAAACATATCTCCTATTTATCCTTTATCATCCATATGCAAAATGTAATACCCTTCCTCATATGTATGCTTGTAAATGTCCTCCTCATTCTTTCAAGATTAATTTGATGACCCCTTCTTCCCTGCAAGGTAGAAGTTCATTTTTTTTTTGCCTATAGGACTGCCTAACTCAAACACAGTAATGCTTTTGCCCTCTGCCTTGGTAATACTTGGTACAGAGAGCAAGTTTAGCTCCCACCCCATGTTTAACGTAGAAGTAAATTCACTATATGTATAACAATAATATATAATATATGTAACTATTATATATATATATATATATAT
>NW_006921803.1:4723664-4731417 GCF_000298275.1 Orycteropus afer afer
AAAAAACAAGTTCCATATATAACAACTTTTCTCATAAACTTTATTTCCATAGTGTCCTGAGTTCATAGAAAAAAAGTGGAGAATAAGAAAGAAGTCCTCTGTCAAGCATAAATCTCCCAAGGAAACTCTTCTCTATCATATATCTGATGAAACTAAGTAAATAATTTTCTGTACAAAAAAAAGTGTTTTGAGAACTACATGACAATTATTCATCCCTCTAAATATCACTGAGCATATCAGAACTGCTTTCATCTAAGCATATTTATTGCTCATGCAGTATACTTAGAGTGTTGGTCAAACAGAATATCTGATGATGGTCTGATTAGTTTTAATTATGAAAACAGGATGGCTTTAGCCATGACAATAATTAAGATAGTCAGAAGTCTCATAATGACCAATTAGAATAATTAACTTTCAAGAGAATATTTAAGCAACAAAATCAATATTGCAATATAAATGTTTGTTCATTTCTTCTTTTTTAATTTCCCAAAGAATAAACTACAAAAATGTGTGTATGCTCCTTTTGATTCTTAAATTCAAGGTAAAAAGATACGGCTTCAGGCCAGTTGGGGGCAGTGCATAGATTTGAAAGTGTCAAAACCTGAACAGGATTGGTGGAATTTAGCATATCCTCCATACACATTGGGTGCTTAAGAACTCTTTGAGAAAGATAGAAGGAAGGAGTTTGTTTTTCACATTTACATTGAGATATTACATAAGTGATTTGAGCAATTAAACCCTTTGGAAATGTGTTGAACTTTTGTGTTGTTTGTTTTATTTGTTTATTTCATGAAAGATACCAGTACCAGGATGTTAAATAGAATAGCCTTTATAAGAAAATCCACTTTAGTGATCTGTGCAGATAATATATTAATATTTTTATTTCTAAGATGTTTTCACTTTAAATCTAGTTAAAGAAGTCATCTAAATTTCTGATCATTACTAAGTAATCTCAGTAGTTCGCAGCATTGAAGAATTGAGTTCACTGCACTTTAGAAAGTTCTGAAGAGAGCCAAGTTAGGAAACAAAACCTCAAGGTAACTGATTCTGCTAATTCCTAAGAAGGACTAGAAAATAAGAATACAAAAGTATGGATATATGTGGTTTTATCAAAATTTCTTGAAACCTAGGAGAGGTCTGATTCTTGTTTTATTTCAAATGTCCTTTCAGTGTACTCCTTTCCCACCTACTCCCCAAAGTTTATAAAATTTTAAGATTTTTTATAAAGGGAAGCATTTTGTCAAAAAAAAAAAAAAAGAGTCATCAAATTTTGGAGCTATATAAAGAAATATTTAAAATCAAGTAATGTGGGAAAAAAAGCAAAATATTAGGGACATAGTTAGCTCTTAATGTTTTATATCTCTTCTCACCAGTCTTTTTGAGATATTCTGTATTAAAAATACGGGATCTCTGGTGGTATAGTGCCTAAGGCATTTGACTGCTAACCAGAAGGCTGGTGGTTCAAACCCACCAGCCACTCCTTAGAAGAAAGGTTGGGCAATCTACTTCCATAATGATGCTGCCTTAGAAACCCAAGGAGGGGTGCAAAAATGGCAAGGAGGCCACATGTTATGACCTCCTCTAATCCCACAAGAAGAAGACAGAATCACCATCAATAGCCCAAGGCCTATTCCTGCCAGGCCAGACATGCTGCCTACCTCCAGCCCTTTCACCAACTGTTCCTACCAAAGCACCACCACCTCTCTCCTGGGTTCGATAATTCACTGCAGTGGCCACACAGAGCTCACAGATTATGGGGTTTATTAGGGAAGCACCACAGACTACAATTCAAGTTCAGGAAAAATGCTCAGTCTCTCTCCCAGCCCACCGTCCCTCAGCCAACAGTCTCTCACAGTCTCTTTCCCAGCAGTGCTGGTCTCTCGGTGTCTCACTCAGCAATGCATGTCTCAGGAGCACATGTCTCTTTCAGCAGCACATCTTCCTCAGCCAACTGTCAGAGAGAGTTCTGCCTCTAGGAGGCCTCCTTTTGAGCTTGGCAGAGTGGCCAAACCAACCAATCATAACAACAGAATTCTAAGCACCTGAGAGTGAACCTCCCATAACATTGTGTTGTGCCACGCCCAACAGAAATAACCCAGGTGGATAACATTTACAATCAGGAGCTCCTCAGTTGCTCATTCCACCACTGAATTTACAATGACTTGTGGGTAGAAAAGCCATACTAAGTAATTTACTACACCACAAGGGGTCACTATGATTCAGATCTGACTTGATGGCAGGGAATATATAATAAAATATGGAGCTAGAATTGTGTATCTGTATGTAACAGATACTTTTTGGAGAAATCAGTGAACTTTAAAATTTCTCAAGGATGCTTTAGAAACCTAAACTATTTTTTAAAGTCTCAGTGCATTTGGTAGAATCTGTCTTTTGACTTCTTTAACTAAAAAGACACCATTATGGTAGAATCACTTTATCAAGAACAAAGCAAAAATGAATGAAAAGAGCAATCGTGAAAGGCAGAGTACAAATGTAAAGAGAGTACAAATGTGTAGAATGTGATTGCCCAAATGTACATTTGCCTAAGAATACTAGATAAATACCCACAGCCTTTAAATGTACTCATGTATCTATAGTTGCTGGGCCCACACTTTCAAGTTTCTTATCACATTTGAAATCAGATACTGTATGACCGTGTAATGGTCTTGGCATAGCATTAGACATTTTCTCTTCTAACATTCTCAGCCAGAGAACATGGCCTAACAAAACAGTATGCCCAAACACTACCGTAGTGTTTAGAGAATGCTCAGCCCACCAGGATGAAAATCAAGACTATGAAAACAAGTTGCTGCTTTATATATATTCCCTTAAGATTGTAGATTTGACTTTATACTACATGGAAACAAAAATCACTCTACTCTTTGGCAAAGCAAATATGGCTATAACCCTTAATCAGCATCTTTGAAAGACTAAATCTGGTTTACTTATTTATAGCTTGCCAAAAGAGCAGAAAGGTAGCATCTTCTGACTTCCTCTAACCCCACAAAAGGAAAACAGAATCACCATCAGTAGCTCAAGGCCTATTCCTGCAAGGCCAGACATGCCACCTCCCTCCAGCCCTTTTACCAACCCTGACAGCAACTGTTCCTCCCACAGCACCCACCATCTCTCTGCTGGGTTTGATAATTTGCTACAGTGGCCACACAGATGCTTACAGATCATAGGGTTTATTAGGGAAGCACCAGGCTACAATTCAAGTTCAGGAACAACACTAATCTCTCTCAGCCTGCTGTCTCTCAGCCAACAGTCTCCCTCAGTCTCTCTCCCAGCAGTGTGTGTCTCTCAGTGATGTGTGTCTCTTGGCATCTCTTTCTTAGCAGCACATGTCTCTCAGGAGCATGTTTCTCTCAGCAGCATATCTTTCGCAGCCAGCAGTCAGAGAGACTTCTTCTGCCTCTAGGAGGCCTCCTTTTGAGCCTGGCAGAGTGGCCAAACTAACCAATCATAACATCAGAATTTTAAGCACCTGAGAGAGAGTGAACTTCCCAGAATACTGCTTTTTACCACTCTCAACAGAAATACCCCAGGTGGATAACTTTAACAATCAAGAGCTCCTCACTTGCTCACAGCAAATTCCACTTTGGAGTTTACAGAGACTTATGGCTAGAAAAGCCATACCAGGTAATTTACTACACCACAGACCACCCCCTGGCTTTTCTAGCCATTATCCCTGTCATACCATCAGTTTAAGAACAACCACACCCATGAAAGTGTGTAAGCCAGCCACATCATGCCTTTATCTTCTCCCAATTTAGATAGCCAATTTCTAATTTGCCCATCCCTATCAAACCAGTACTGTGAGGAGACAAGCATGGTGCTTTCTCTCTGGAGAATCTTCTGTTCACTGGAAACTTTGGGCATCTGTATCCATATACAAGCAAAGTCAGCCCAGTGTAAGCCATCAGATTATAACAACTTAACACCAGCTCAATGTCAAACATCTTCCTCTTCATTTGGTCAGGTTCTGGTCAGCTGAGCCCAAGCCATCCCAGCTAGGTCATGGGTACCAGCTGCCAAGTGTGGCAGTCACACTCTTTCCTTCACTTCAGACCAGCCAGCACCTTCTCTCACACCTTCAGTCCTCAGGGACTATTTCAGTGCCCATAGGCTCACAACTCCTGGCACTTCAGACCAGCCAGCCCTTCCTCTCAGCTTCCACGGCCTATGTCAAAGAGTACTAAACTCAGCCAGTTTCTTCTTTGCTGCACTTCCCCCATTTCCACTCAAGTGGACCCAGGTGGTCACAAGCAAGTAGCATACAAGCCGACTGCACTCTGGCTTCCTTTCAGTCCTAGGAGGGTTTCTCTCATGGACCATGTCTTTCCTGTCTTGATGCACCCAAAGCCTATCTGCTTGCTCAAAATTCAAAGAGCCAGGCAGCCTTTTTTTGTTTGTTTGTTTGTTTGTAGGTCCTGTCTTCAAATGCAGAGCTTCTGTTCTATCAGTAGTACTGGGTAGGGCTCAAATTTTCTACCTAAGCCCCCTATACTCTACACATAGGGTTTGAAACAAAAGCCTGTGTTTCTTCTGGGCAAATTCTATTTCCCCTTCTAACACATCCAATCAAGTATTGGCTGAAGGTGGACTTACACACTCTCTGTTATCCATACCCCATAATCATTTCTAATGTACAAGTAGGTAAGAACATGCAGTATCCATAGTCCATTTAGATAAACACAATCCAAAACACATAATCTTTTTTTAAAGACACTCCAGATTTGTCTCTTCATCTTGAGTACCTTCCCATTCTATGTATATGGCCTTGGGCCTTTGGCTGGATGTAACCAAAAGCCCTAGCCTCTGGATCAATCATATCTTTAATAGGTAACACCAACCAAAGTAACCACCTAATAATCCAAAATTTCACTTCCCAGGCCCCTTCCTTCTTTCTTTTACAAAGTCCAATGCTTCTATGAGTCTAGAGCCACTGCAACAAATGCCACTGCTTCTGACACCAACTGCCAAAAGGGCAGGGAGGTAGCATCTTCTGACCTCCTCTAACCCCTCAAGAGGAAGACAGAATCACCATCAGTAGCTCAAGGCCTATTCCTGCAAGGCCAGACATTCCACCTCCCTCTAGCCCTTTCACCAACCCTGACACCAACTGTTCCTCCTGTAACACTCACCACCTTTCTGCTGAGTTCGATAATTCACTGCAGTGGCCACACAGAACTCACAGATTATGGGGTTTACTAGGGAAGTACCAGGCTACAATTCAAGTTCAGGAACAATGTTCAATCTCTCTCAGCTTACTGTCTCTCAGCCAACAGTCTCTCTCAGCAGTGCGTGTCTCTCAGTGTCTCTCAGCAATGTGTGTCTCTTGGCATCTCTTTCTTAGCAGCACATGTCTCTCAGGAGCATGTTTCTCTCAACAGCACATTTTTCGCAGCCAACAGTCAGAGAGACTTCTTCTGCCTCTAGGAGGCCTCCTTTTGAGCCTGGCAGAGTGGCCAAACTAACCAATCATAGCATAAGAATTCTAAGCACCTGAGAGAGAGTGAACTTCCCAGAACATTGCTTTTTGCCACTCTCAACAGAAATACCCCAGGTGGGTAACTTTAACAATCAGGAGCTCCTCACTTACTCATGGAAAATTTCACCTTGTAGTTTACAAAGATTTATGGCTAGAAAAGCCATACCAGGTAATTTACTACACCACATAGCTGCAGACATCCTTGGGTTACCACAGGTTAAATTGAATCAATCTTGTCAAGAGACTCTAGCTTTTGCTATAGGTAGAACAAACAAGGATCTGCTAAGGCTGTTATCATCACTGCTAAGACAGTCCTATTAGCACTAAAGGCTTGAAGCAGCATGTTGATAGCAACATTTTAAAGGAAGTGGACAAGATGGGTTTCTCTTTATATGGTAAATGGATAATAATAATTTTCTCTTACTGGTTTGTTATTGTTGTTATGTGCCATCGAGTCGGCCCCACCTCATAGCAACCCCTCCTTGGCTTTCTGAGGCAGTATCACTATGGAAGTAGATTGCCCCATCTTCCTTCCAAGGAGTGACTGGTGGGTTTGAACCACCACTGGTTTAGCAACTGAAAACCTAGATCAAGTTTATAACTTAAGAAACATAAGAGATGTATCCATGATAAACACAGGAAAACTAATGCTCTAATAAGGAAGACTGAAGAAGAGTTGATGCTTTTGAGTTGTGATGCTGGTGAAGAATACTGAGAGTACCAGAACTACTAAAAGAACTAACAAATATGTCCTGGAAGAAGTGCAGCCAGAATGTTCCTTGGAAGTGAGAATGGCCAGACTTCGTCTCACATACTTTGGTCACATTGTCAGAAGGGACCATTCCCTGGATAAGGATATCATGCTTGATAAAGTGGAGGGTCAACAAAAAAGGGGAAGGCCCTCAACAAAATGGATTGACACAGTAGCTGCAATGATGGACTCAGGTGTAGCAAGTATTGTGAAGCCGGTACAGGATGGGGCAGTGTTTCATTCTGTTGTACATAGGGTCACTGTGAGTTGGAGCCAACTTGATGGCACCTAACAACAACAACAGATAGTCATTTCTGAGTCTGTGCTCTAATTCTTCTAGTTGGAGTGCTATGCATTCACATGGCTACTTCACAAGTGATATTTACAGGTTTACAGGTCCTGCAATGTTAATACAGAAAAAGTACCCAGCACTACATTCTTCTTAAATGCTAGTTTATCCTACCATGGAAAATGTAAGGAAAGCCTTATTCACAATTTAGGGAAGAAAATAGCAAAATCTCCCTATACTGGAGAAAGATTGCTTGCAGATATTGTGGCAGAAATGGGTCTAAAGTAGGAACATCATGGATATCTCTTAACCACAACAAACCCATCTCATTTACCAGCCTTCTTTTCTGCATTCCTGCTTAGCCTTTACAATGACTTACTGGCTAATGGCTTTTCTATCTGCTTGATAAAGTTAAGAAAAGTGTGGTCTTCTGATTTTTGAATTTTTCTCTCATTTATATGTAAAAGATAAATAATTGATAATAAATCATCACTGCTAAGGCAATCCAATTAGCAGTGAAGACCTGAAGCTAAAAGACCCAACTAATAAATAAGCACCAGGGTTACAGGTGAGGAGAGACACCTCAGGGACGCCCAAAGTAGCAAGCGGGAAGAGCAGGAGAAAGGGGATTAAAAGCCAGGAAGCAAGAGAGAAGAGCAATCAGCCGAAGGGATTAGGTGAGGAGAGGCAACTCAGGCCCGCCCAAAGTAGCAAGTCAGAAGAGCAGGAGGAAGGGGATAAAAAGCCAGGAACGTGGACAGAAGAGCAGTCAGCCCCAGAGTTACAGGTGAGGAGAGACAACTCAGTGATGCCCAAAGCAGCAGGCCGGAAGAGTAGGAGAAAGGGGATAAAAGCCAGGAACCGGACAGAAGAGCAGTCAGCCCCAGGGTTACAGGTGAGGAGAGGCAACTCAGGGACGCCCAAAGCAGCAGGCCAGAAGAGTAGGAGAAAGGGAATTAAAAGCCAGGAAGCCAGAGAGAAGAGCAATCAGCCAAAGGGATTAGGTGAGGAGAGGAAACTCAGGCTCACTCAAAGCAGCAGGACCAGAGAGCAGGAGAAAGGGGATAAAAGCCAGGAACCTGGGCAGAGGAGCAGTCAGCCCAAGGGAAAACTCAGGGATGCACAAAACAGCAGGGCAGAAGAGCAGGAGAAAGGGGATTAAAAGCCAGGAAGCCAGACAGAGGAACAGTCAGCCACAGGGACCCAGGTGGGGGTGATA
>NW_006921803.1:4734424-4766057 GCF_000298275.1 Orycteropus afer afer
TTAACGAAAGAGGGGGAGGCCTTCAACAAGATGGATTGACACGGTGGCTGCGATGATGGGCTCAAGTATAGCAGGGATTGTGGGGCTGGCGCAGGATTGGGCAGTGTTTCGTTCTGCTGTGCATGGGGTCGCTATGAGTCAGAAACAACTCGACAGCACTTAACAACAACAACAACAATAAATAAATAGAAGCTGAGCAGAGAGTTAGAGATTTGGGAAAAAGAGTTATCTATCTTTGAGACTACTGTGCCTCTCAGTAGTTCTGTGAATAGATCTTTTGATAAGTCCCATAATAGCCAAAAAAAATAAGTTCAGAGAGACTGAGACTTGTTCAAGGACACATGGTGATCACAAGGCAATGGCATGTTCCCACTCACTGTTTTCAGAAAGCACACCCATATTCCTCCCACAGAAGTATCTCCTCAGAATGACACTGTGCAAATAAGAATAGTCAGTGTTTTTTCTAAAGGACAAAATTTCTAAAGAAACCAGAATTGGTGAAGTTATCAGTGATTAAAAATCCCTGGGGAGTACAGTTTGTGCTCAGTTGGCAACAAAAAGTGGAAGGTGCAAACTCACTCCACAGCACTGTGAGAAAAAAGGCCTGGCAATGATCTTTGGTGAAGAATATAGCCAAGAAAATCCCATGGAGCAGTTCTACTCTATAGCACACGAGGTTGCCGTGAGTTAGAATTGACTCAGTGGAGTAAGACACCTACCCTGACTAGCTTATCTAAAGTACCACCCTCAAACCCTCACTATTAATTTCCACTCTTTTTTTATTTCCTTCTTGCCATGGAAGGTATCAATGTATAATTATTTTTCTGTTTATTTCCTTGTTTGTCTTACATATTAGAACACAATCTCAGAGGATGGGACAATGTGTGTTTTGTTTCATTGCACGCATTGTACCTATTTCCTTGCACAAAGCCTAGCACATAGAATTGTAATGAATATTTACTAAGTGGGTGAATAGTTAACTCTCTTCAAAATTTGCACAGAAGTATCCAGTAGAATTCCTTGTGATACCACTCAGAATCACATTCTCCAAGTGCAAGAACATCTAGATAATAATAAAAATTTGAAGAATTTTAAAACTATAAAGTGCTCTAGAAAACCATTTAGTTCACCGCTTTGTGTAACCAATGAAGTACTGAATCCTAGGGATGCTACTCATCTTATCCAAATGGGTCACACACTTAACCACTGAGTTGGGACTAGAACTGTGTAAGAGTTTATTAACTTTATTTAGTTATTGGTACCCTGCATTACTGAAGAAAGCTGTAGGGGAATTGACTAATAATGCTTTGAAAAGGCAGCAGCTAGTACCCTGACACAAAATTCAATAATAATTTTTCTTGTAGCTTGAGATATTTAATTCAGCATACATGTAGTATTAATTTACCCAAGAATATATTGTTCATTGTACACCACTGATTTAAAAAAAAAATAGATATTTTGCTTCATACTCTGTTACACCATTAATTTCTGATATAAAATGACTTGAGAAGACAGGGAATAAAGCCAAGATAGGGACTTTTCAGATGTCCAGATTTTCAATATCTGCCATCAACTCAGAGAAAATATTTAGTTCCTCTGACATCAACAAGATAAAAGAAGAATATTTTCCCAGTTACTGACTAAACATACCATCGTGGGTACTTACAAATCACATTTTGTATCTTGGAATGCAGGATGCTAATAAATATATATCAAGGATTATCAGTACCATTTTTAAGTGTATAATATTGTCTAACAAAAGGGAGGGGAAAATGTCAGGACTGGAATCATCTATAATTCACATCACAATAAGTAGTTATCACAGCCCATATGGAGTGAAGATCACCCACTGCTTAAAGTTCCAAGAGAATGTTACAAGGGGGGAGACAGGAGTCAAGTGCCATGTGCTGGGTAGCAGCACATTCCATAGGGGTGCCGACCTGGCAATATGAAAGGATGCAGAAACCTCGATGCCAACAGTGGTAAAAACTGGAGAATCAAACAAATGTTGCTGATTCAAAGTTGTTCTCCTACAATAACAACCAGCACCAAATGAGTTGCTGTGGTAGAGAGCAAGCTGTGCTCAGAGACTAATTGCTGCACTTGTTAGAGTGTGCAGGAAGGTGTTTATTTGTTTTACATGTGTTTGGTGCCAAGACATCCCGGGGATCTGGAGCTCAAGCAGAAACAGAATGACAGTGTTTAGAAAACTAAACACAAAAACAAAAGAGAAGGAGAATTTTTTTTGTGAAAGTGACTTGAGCATTAAATGTATGAAAATTCTTGAGGATCTTATATTGGATGATTAATTCTTCAGCCTCCTTTAGAGAGTATACTAAGAGGAAGATTTCAAAGGGAAGTTTGAGAAGACAAACTAAACTATTATAATGATATGTCCAAAGACCTAGGGTAAAAGGGAAGAATATGCTCAGTATTTGTAAGCCTAGGGAGCCTAGGGGAGCCCACCCTGGTATGGAGTATATTAAGTCTGTAATTCTTTGATGATGTTACTTTTATTTAGAATTATTCAGTTTGGAATTATTCAAAGCAGGGAGGATCACTCTAAGACCTACCAGTTGAAATAAAAGGGAATGAATTCAAGAAAAGGGAGGAAGTAAGGCACAAAATGTGCATGCTCAAACAGTTCCACTTGAAAGGCAAAGTTTAAAGATTGTACTATGAAGAAGATTTCAAAGCGTGGCTTGAGAAGACAACTAAACTATTATAATGAAATGTGCAAAGGCCTAGTGTTAGATATGTTAAAGGGAAGAATATGCTCAGTATTTCGCAAACTGAAAAAAAAATGGAAAAAAAAAAAACCTTAAGCCTTGAGTTGCAATAATGAAAGATTCTATAGGCAAAATATTGAATGAGGCAGGAAACATCAAAACAAGATGGAAGGAATATAGGGAGTGACTGTACCAAAAAGAATTGGTCAATGTCCAACCATTTCAGGAGGTAGCCTATGACCAATAACCAATGGTATTGAAGGAAGAAGTCCAAGCGGTTTTGAAGGCATAAGTGAAATACAAACCTCCAGGAATTGACAGAATAACAGTTGAGATGTTTCAACAAAAGGATGCAATGCTGGAAGTCCTCACTCATCTATGCCAAGAATTTTGGAAGACAGCTACCTGCCCAACAACTGGGAGAGATCTATATTTGTGTCCATCCCAAAGAGAGGTGATCCAATAGAATGTGGATATTATTGAATAATATTAATATCACATGCAAGCAAAATTATGCCAAAGATAATTATGGTCATGGCAGTACATCCACAGCCACTGCTGGAAATCCATGCCAGGTTTAGAAGACATAGAATGAGGGATATTATTGCTGATACCCAATGGTCTTGACTGAAAGCAGAGAATACCAAGAAGATGTTTACCTGCATTGTACTGACTATGTATAGGCATTCAACTGTATGGACCATAACAAATTATGGATAACATTGCAAAGAAAAAGTATTCCAGAACACTTAATTGTGCTCATGTGGAACCTGTACACAGATCAGGAGGTGCTCTTTGGAACAGAACAAGGGGTTACTATATGGCTTAAAATAAGGAAAAGAGTGCATCAAGGTTGTATCATTTTATCATATTTATTCAATCTGTATGCTGAGCAAATAATCTGAGAGTCTAAACTATAAGAAGAAGAATGGAGCTTCAGGATTGGAGGAAGATTCTTTAACAACCAGTGACATGCAGATGATACAGCCTTGCTTGCTGAAAGTGAAGAGGACTTGAAACATTTACTGATGAACATCAAAGACTACAGTATGGATTACACCTTAACATAAACAAAACAAAAATCTTAAAAAACGGACAAATAAATATCATGATAAATGGAGTAAGCATTGTTGTCAGGGATTTAATTTTACTTGAATCCACAACCAGTACTCGTGGAAACAGCAGTCAAGAAATCAAAGCACATATTACATTGGGTAAACCTGCTGCAAAAGAACTTTTTAAAGTGTTAAAGAGCAAAGATGTCACTTTGAGGACTAAAGTGTGCCTACCTAAACCATGGTATTCCTAATTGCTTCATATACCATATGATAGCTGGACAATGAGTAAGGAAGACCAGAGAAGAATTGATGTCTTTGAATTACGATGTTAACAAAGAATGTTTAATATACCAGGGACTGCCAGAAGAATGAACAAATCTGTCTTGGAAGAAGTACAGCCAGATAACTGCTTAGATGTGAGGAGGATTATCTCATGTACTTGGGAATTTTATCAGGAAAGACCAGCCCCTGGCAAAAGACATCATGCTTGGTAAAACAGAGGGTCAGCGCAAAAAGAAGACCCTCAATGAGAAGAATTGACACAGTGGCTGCAACAATGGATTCAAATATAGCATCCTCATAGATTGTGAGGATTGTGCAGGACCAGGCAGTGTTTTGTTCTGTTGTACATATGTCTCTATGAATCAGAACTGACTCAATGGAACCTAACAACAACAACAGCATATCTTTATAGCTTCAGAAATAATAACTAGATTATGACTAACAATTTTAAAGATTTAATGATGGGACCACTTCTGAACAATTTTGTTTTTCTTCTCTCATATTTCACAGGCCTCCTGAATTTCCTTTAGACAAAAATTTGCTACTCTAAATTTAAACTCAAATATTTCTGGAATGTAATCAAGGAGTAAATTAATTCCTCCAAGCAAAGAACATGGTGATAAAAACAATTATTTTTGCTCATTATTTTTCTTTTGATGCACAGAGATATTTGAGCACAATAAACTTGTCAAGGACAAATTTGAATGTTTACATTTCCTATGTGATTAGCATATTATGTGGATTATTTATTATGTCTAACTGAGGAACAATATGAATAATAGACATTATGTATATAGCATGTCATTTTTGAAGCACCTGTCTCACATAAACTATTTCACAACAATCAAGCTATTAGATTTTAGAAAAACCAAAAAACTCCCATTATTACACCAATAATTTATATAATTTTTTTAAATTGATTTGATAGCTGTCTCTATTTCTCTCTTGCTCATTCTCCCGACTCTCCCTCCCATCCAGGTATTTGAAGATTTTTCAAAAAGGAGGAAAAGTAACCTTCATTTTTCATGCAAGTATAATATTTCAAATCTACACCCACCATCAATAAAAACTTTCATTTTAATGTCACTTATTTTCTATATTTCAGTGTTTTCTGCCATATATATTTTTTTTTCAGTGTTTTCTGTCAATGGTTCATTAATGTAGTGAAAAGCATATGTCAAATTAGGTTTCCTAGAAATCATTAATCCTATACCAAAAACAAATTTCATATACATGAAAATCTTACAAGTTCATGTATCTTCTCCACAATTAAACTTACATTTAACTTTGAAACTGTAATCACTTGATCTTTGGAAAGTTGTTGGGAAATAGTTTGTACTCTCTGAGAGCTAACAGTCTAATGCAAATAAATTTCATCCTTTTTTATCCTGGTCTTCTGAACATGTAAGGTATATGTTTGCATACAGTGTTATAGCAAAGAAAAGTCAACTTGTTTGCCAAGAGCTTCTGTCTCTGGATTAATGGTAAAATGCATTAGGTCAGTAAGTCATACGTATTATCAATCCAAATATTATAATTCTACAATGGAGTTCTTCTACCTCATCAAATCTCCTGCAGGAGAAGACCAAAACCAAAAAAAAACAAACTCACTGCTATCAAGTCAGACCCAACTCATAGCGACCCCTCCTTGGGTTTCTGAGGTGATATCACTATGGAAATAGATTACCCAAACTTTCTTCTGAGGAGTGGCTGGTAGGTTTGAACAGCCAATCTTCTGGTTAGCAGTCAAATGCCTTAGGCACCATGCCACCAGAGCTCCCTGAAGCAGAAGAGAAGCCAGAAAACATAACAAATAAACCACCATGTGTAGGGATGTGTGTGTGTATCAAGACTTTGATACAGATAATAGAAAAAGGACAGCAAGGAGAAATATTATAAAGTAGTGTTGATATCTATATCATTTAAGAGTCATAAAAAAGGGCTAAGGACAAATCTAGACACAGAATAAGTACTATATGAACATATGATTGTTAGATATTATATTTTATCTATCTTAAGATATACATTTGTTATATTTTAACATCATTGATATCATACTGTCTTACAATCAATGTAATAAAGAGCAATTATGTCATAGTTTAATATCCAATGTTCCTTTTCTCATATTGCAAAATACAATTATGCATTTTAAAATTGATAGTATCTTAGAGTTGTTAAAAGACAAATGTTGTTATTGTTATTATAAGCACATTTGGTTGCAAGTAAAAGAAAAAAAAAATCCAACTGACAGTAGTCAAAACTCATCAGTTCTTTTTGTCACATAAAATGATGAGGCTTTCTATTTCCATTATACGGCTAGCTATGTAATTGAACTGAACCTCCCCTGAATTCAATTTCCCCTGAAATTGTGGGATAAATTATATATCTCAAAAGAAATCCTTAAAAACATGGATGATCTTGAGACTTCAGATAAGACAGTGGAATAGGAAGACAAGCTACACAGACCCTCTTCAACAAAAAAAAAAAAAAAGAGAAACCAATTGACAGAGGTACAAAAGATAATCCTGGAGCCCTGAGCTTTAAAGGGAAGTATACAGAAGTGAATTAGGCACCAACTAGTGGAAAAACCTGAATGAAAACAGGACCTAAGAATAGCCTCCATTTGCCAAGGATGCCAGGGACATACAGGAGGCTACCAATGGGAGAGGAGACAGGTGGTAAGGGTAGAAGTGCTGCCAATTAGTAAATAGAGGAGCACCATACCCTGCTTATGGAGATAATATCCAAATAAACAAAGAAAATGAAACTTGTGGGCAAGTCACTCCAACATACAATCACCAATTAAATACAAAAACAAAAATGTCACATTGTCTGAGAGACAACAGATCATCACAGTCTACATAAAGAAGCAAGATAAGTAGGAGAAACAAGGGACCAAGATACAGACCCAGAACATATCCCAGAGTAAGAAGCAACATTGGAACTCCCTGATAAGGAATTCAAAAGAATTATATTTAGGTACCTTCAACAGATTGGGAGACAATCAAGGAAAACACTGACAAAATTGAAGAAGACACAGAGAAAATCCTAGAACAGTTTCAAAAGACAATACAAGAACAAAATGACAAAATAAATGAAAAATTAGAAATGATAGAAAATCTACACACAGAAATTCAGCAGATTAATATTAAATTTTTCAGAAATAGATAATACACTGAATGGGCAAAGGAATAGAATTGAATCAATGGAAGACAGAATTAGTGAGATTGAAGGAAAATACCTCTATACATCTTTGGAAAGGGATCAATCAGAAAAAGATCAAAACAAGATGAAGAAAACCTAAAGATCATGTGAGATACCATCAAAAGGAATAACCTACATGTAATTTGAATTCCAGAACAGGAAGAGACAAATAAAACCACAGAGAAAATTGTTGAAGATTTGTTGGAAGAGAATTTCCCTGGTATGATGAAAGATGAGAATGTATCCATTCAAGAAATCCAACAAACCCCAACAGGATAGAGTCCAAAAGATAATCACCAAGACATATCATTATCAAACTTACCAAAACCAAAGACAAAGAAAGAATCCTGAAAGCAGCACAGGAAAAACAAAAAGTTACCTACAAGGGGCAATCAATAAGACTAAGCTCGGATTTCTCAACAGAAACCATGCAGGCAAGAAGACGGTGGGATAGTATATATAAAACACTGAAAGAGAAAAATTTCCAACCAAGAATTATGTACCCAGCAAAATTGTCCCTCAAATATGATGGTGAAATTAAGTGATTTCCAGATAAGCAGAAATTAAGAGAATTTGCTAAATTCAGACCAAACTTACAAGAGATGCTAAAGGGAGTCCTTTGGAGAGAGAACCAACAACAGCAAACAACAATTGACCATTAACAAACAAGATGACATAACCCAGAAACCAACCCAGTTATGGAAGTATCCAAAGTAAATACACCTACACTATTGTAAACAGGGAACCAGAGACATCAATTGACAAATGAGGACAACTACAAACCAAAAAGAGGGAAAAATTTATGTTGTTATAGAACTTCTAAATGACAGAGAAGTCAAGATAACTGTAAGATAGAACAGACTGTTCTAAACTTGGGCAGAAAATTATAAATCACAGGGTAACCTAAAAAAAAAAAAAAAGATAAACCTTCACATCAAAATAAAAAAGAGGACTAGAACAAATATTTAGCAAATACTAAAATAATAGCAATGAAGGAAGTGATAACACAATTCATAAACAAAATGAGCTCAGCACAGAAAAATATGTGGAACAAAGAAATCAGCAATACATATTTGCAGAAAAATAAAACAAGACTCATACTTCACACCATATACGAAAACTAACTCCAGATGGATCAAAGACTTAAATGTGAAACCTAAAACTATAAAGTCCCTCAAGGAAAAACTAGGGGCAAATTTAGGGGCCCTAATTTATGGCATAAATAGACTATCAAGCATAACCCAAAATACATAAACAGCTGATGATAAACTAGATGAATGGGACCTTCTAAAAATTAGATTTTTATGTGCTTCCAAAGACTTCTCCAAAAGAGTAAAAAGAGAACCTATAGTTTGAAAAAATTATTTGGCAAACATATATCTGACAAGAGAGTTATCTCTAAAATGTATAGAAAACTCCAACACCTAAACAACAAAAGATTAACAATCCAATTAAATAATGGGCAGAAGACATGAATAGACACTTCACCAAAGAGGATATTCAGGAAGCCAGCAAATACATAAAGAAATGCTCACAGTCATTCGCCATCAGAGAGATACAAATCAAAACAATTATGAGATACCATCTCACCCCAGCACTAATGGCAAAGTTCAGCAAGATAGAAAACAACAAATGCTGGTGAGAATGTGGTGAAATTGGGACTCTCATACACTGCTGGTGAGACTGTCAAATGATACAACTACTATGGAAAGCAGTATGGTGATTCCTTAAAAAGCTGGAATTAGAAATACCATTTGACCCAGTAATTCCACTACTAGGTATATATCTTAAAGAAGTGAGAGCCAGGACAACAACAGCTATATGCACACCCAAGCTCATCACAGCACTATTTACAATAGCAAAAAGATGAGGACTACTTATGTGTCCATCAACAGAAGAATGGATAACCAAACTATGGTACATACACACAATGGAATACTATACAACACTAAAGATTAATGTAGAATCTGCAAAGCACTGCATAACATGGATGAACTTGGAGGACATTATACTGAGTGAAATAAGTCAGTCACAGAAGGACAAACGCAATATTAGTTCATTATTGTAAAAGGTCAAGGAAAGGTTTATATATGGAAAGAAACTTTCTTTGTTGGTTACCAGAGGTGGGAGGAGAGGGGAGGGAACACTGCAAAAAATAATAATAATAATAATAATTGACCCATGTTTTGGTTACCTAATGTCGCTCTGACAAGAAAATACCACAAATGGAATGGCCTTAACACAAAGGAGTTTATTCCTATAATTTGGAGGCATTAAGTCCGAGTTCAAGTACCAGGCTCTAGGGGCTGGGTGAAAGCACCTCAATCTTCGGCTTCAGCTCTGCCTCCTGCTCCTGGCCCACAGAAGTTGGAAGCTTTTCTTCACTCAGCTGATGGCTCCTGAGACTGACAAGCTCAAGGTTGACAATAAAGCACAGTCCCAATAGTACCAAACCGCACAAGGCCATTAATTCAAGTCCATTAAAAACCCAAGATTGGCAGAGCATTGCAGGTTGCTGAACAATGATTTGGCTATATGCAGGATTCAAGCATGCCATAAGCTAAAGACCATTCCCCAAGGATTCTCCTTATATACAGGAAGCAGACCACATCTCCAACGCAGCTACTCAGCTGTTCACAGTAGATTCCAACATGGAGTTGATTACCAGTTTCATCATGGGGAATACTACATCCAGCTGCCCAGCCACTCAACCAGGCCCAGCCAAGTTGAAACACAAACTTAAATACCACAACCCATGTCACTTTAGTTTTGTGTATTTTACTGTACATAAATTATATTTCAATAAAATGGATTTAAAAAAAAAAAAAAAAGATGATCTTAAAGGTCACTAGGGAATTATAAGACCAAAATCAAGGGAATCTTAGAAAACAAATAGTTAAAATTAGCATGAAATCTGCATGGGAAGGTATTTGCAAAGCTGGCATTTATTTTGGTTTTCATAGTTTGTCAGTGTTAAGAGGGTAGAGGAAATTGTCCGAAGTCTATACAAGCTAAGTAGTCTGATACATAATCCTCCTTATGAAGCTGGACCTTAAATGTTGCTTCTTCTATAATGATATACAGAAGCAAATTTGCCAACCAACTACTATTAAGAAGGCTAAAAGAAAAATTGCTTTGATATTGCACAAAACAGGAAGGAAAAATCTCTGAGAATTCAGTATTATACATAAATTTTCAGGTTAACTTCATTTTGCTATGTGGTTTAAAAATTTAAGTCATGCACTGAATTTAAAGAGATACAATATAGGCAGGGATCTTAGTAACTATCAAAAGAAAAAGCAAACCCTTTTTGAAATATCACATTTCATGTTAGTACTGAGAATACTTTCTATAAATAATTGTCAAGGAAAAATTAGTAACTCACAGTTAAAAATAACTAAGCACACAAGAAAATGAGGTATCATCTTTACAAATAAAAAAGCATAAAAGAAAAAAAAATGGCAGAAATACCAAGAAAAATGTTAGCTATAAGAACTGTCAAAATAACAATTACAAAAATAAGCCAGATAGGAGGAGTTCTGCCAAGATGGCAAAATAGGCAGACAAGCTACACAGACTCTGCAACAAAGCAATGAGAAACTAACTGAAACCAATACAGAAGACAATCCTGGAACCCTGAGCTTTGAAGGCAAGAATAAAGAAGTGTATTAAATACCAACGAATAGAAGAACCTGAATGAAACAGTAAGTAAGGAGACAAACGGTGCTGTGAACTGCCAGCTCTCCTGAGAGCATAGCCATTTTGAATATTTCCCGATAGCAACCTAAGAATCAATTCTGCTCACTAAGGCTGCATGAGCAAGGATTGCATTGGTGTCTGACAACAGTGAAGAAGGGGAAAGGCGGACCTGCAGCCTTCCAGCAGCTATTCTCAAGGCACAGCTTTCCTGAATGTTTCCAAGCAGCAGATGCAGCCATTTTGAGTGTGTGTGGGTGGCATTCTTGCCTGAAATGCAACCTGGGAGTGGACTCCACCTGCAAAGGATAGCATGGGTGAACACACTGGAGACTGAAGACTGGAGAGATGCAATATTCCCGTTGTTACTCTTATACCCCATTCCCTCTTGGTGAACAGGGGTGTGGCCACACTCACACACACACCCCACCACCCACCTTCTTGACCTGTGCGGGTTCCATCCTGGTCTGTACCCTGGCAGAGCCTTGGTGCTGTGCCCTGCCCCCTCACTGGTGTGTTTTTCTTTGTTTGTTTTTAAATAATTCTTTTTACATTCCTCCTTTCTTCTTCTTTTTTTTTTTTTTTTTCCTCTTTCCTGTCCCTGATTCTTGATTTTTTTCTTTTTTTTAATCTTCCCTTTTCCTGGTTCTATTCTTTTTTCTTTCTTTTGGTTCTTCCTATCCCTTGCTTATCCTTTTGCAGTCTTCCCTAATCTTTTAGTTGGACTTTTCTCTCATTCCACCCTCCTCAAATTTTGCGGCTTTTTTCTTTTTTTATTTTTTTCTCATTATCTTTCTTTTATCCTTTTTAAATAGATTTTGAAAATATTTCTTCTTATTTATTGCATTTCTCTTTTATGTTTTGCACTTGTTCCTGTTCATTTATGTGGTTTGAGTTTCCTGTTCTCTTGATTTTTGTTTCATTTTGTTTAATTTTTTTTTTTCTAACTGAGTGGAAAACAGCAACTATTCCCACACAACCAAACTATACCTGCATCTCCTGCAGCCTCACTCATTGAGTGAGGGCCACCACTTATTTTTGCACCAACTGACCAACAAAACATGGTGGTCAATACCAGCACAACTCGCCCTCAACTACTTTTTACAAACAGCTAACAGAGATGGTAAACATACTCTTATTCTCTATAACACCCACCAGGAAACAGGTGATAAGTGCCTAAGTGCTAACAACTAGCAAATAGAAGCACAGTATCCTGCTCACACAGTTATATCAAAAGAAAAGAAAACTCCCAATCACACCAACATACAACCACAAATTAAACATAAATACAACATAAATACACCACAATGTCTCAGAAATAGACCATTACAACCCACACAAAAAAGCAAGATAAAGTAGTAGAAACATGAGACCAGTGTAAAAACCAAGAAAACATCCCTGAGGAATAAGCAGCAGTGAACTCCTTGATAAGGAATTCCAAAGAATTATGTTTGGGTACCTTCAATGGATTGTAGGACAGATCAAGGAAAATACAGAATTGAAAGGACAAATAGATGACCTCATAGTCATAGTAGGAAACTTTAATACACTACCTTCAATAAATAGAACAACTGGAAACCTCATCAAAGATGCAGAAGAACTAAACAATGTGATCAATGCACTTGACCTTATAGACATCTACAGAGCACTTCACCCAACAACAGCAAAATATATATTGTTTTCCAGCACACTTTGAACATTCTCCAGGATGGACCATATGTTAGGCCGCAATAAAGCAAGCCTCAATAAATTTAAAAGAATTGAAATACTGCAAAGCAACTTCTTAGATTACAATACTATAAAATTAGAAATCAGCACTAGGAAGACCAACACAAAAAGAAAATTCATGGAAACTGAATAACACTCTCCTCAAAAACAACTAGGTAATAGAAGAAATCAAAAGACAAAATTAAAAAATCCCTTGAATTGAATGATAATGAAAACACAACATATCAAAATCTTTGTTGTTGTTGTTATGTGCCATCGAGTCGGACCCAACTCATAGCGACCCCTCCTTGGATTTCCGAGGCAGTATCACTACAGAAGTGGGTTGCCCAACCTTCCTTCCGAGGAGTGGCTGGTAAGTTTGAATCGCCAGCCTTCTGGTTAGCAGTCAAATGCCTTAGGCACTAATCTTTAGAACACAGCAAAAGCATGAACAAAGAGCAATTTATAGCAATAGATGCACACATCAAAAAAGAAGAAAGAGCAAAAATCAACACCTTAACCCAAAATCTCCAACAATTAGAAAAAAGCAGCAAAAAATCCTATAGTCACCAGAAGAAAAGAAATAATAAAAATTCAAGGAGAAATAAAAGAAACAGAAAATAGAAAGACAATAGAAAAATTCAACAAGACTAGAAGTAGGTTCTTTAAAAAGATAATAAAATTGACAATCCAATGGCAAACTTAACAAAGGAAAAGGAGAAGATGCAAAAAACATTAACAAGAAATGAAAGGGTGATGTCACAACAGACCCAATAGAAATTAAAAGGATAATGTCAGTACATTATGAAGAACTATACAGCAACAAATTTGAAAACCTGGAAGAAATGGACAGATTCTAGAAACACACTACTGACTAAACTAGCACAGACTGAGGTAGAAAACTTGAACAATCCATAACAAAAGATGAAATTGAACAGGTCATAAAAAAATTGTCAGCAAAGAAAATCCTGGCCCAGAGGCTTTCACTGGAGAATTCTATCATTCAGAGAAGTGCTGACACCAATCCTGTTCAAACTATTGTTGTTGTTGTTGTTGTTGTTTGTTGTTGTTGTTGTTGTCAAACTATTGCAGAACATAAAAAAGGATGAAATCCTTGCAAATTAATTTTATGAAGCAAGCATAAACCTGATACCAAAACCAGGCAAAGACACCACTAGAAAGTAAAGCTACACACCAATATCCCTCATGAATATATCCCTCATGAATAAATTTTATTATTCTCTCATGAATATAGATGCAAAAATCTGCAACAAAACCCTAGCCAATAGACTCCGACAGCATATCAAAAAAATAATACATCATGACCAAGAGGGATTCCCACCATGTATGCAAGGATGGTTCAACATTAGAAAAACAATCAATGTCATCCATCACATAAGTGAAATAAAGGAAAAGAATCACATAATCATTTCAATAGATGCAGAAAGGGCTCTTGATAAAATCAACACCCATTCCTGATTTTAAAAAAAGAAAACTCAGAAAAATTGGAATAGAAGGAAAATTCCTCAACAAGGTAAAGAGCATATACAAAAAACCAAGAGTCAACATTATTCTCAATAGAGAGAGACTGAAACCATTCCCCTTGGGAACAGGAACCAAAGATGTCCTCTATCTCCACTTCTATTCAACATTGTATTGGAAGTCCTCACTCACTCACTGCCGTCAAATCAGATCCAACTCATAGCAACCCCTCCTTGGGTTTCTAAGGCAGTTTCACTACAGAAGTAGATTGCCCAATCTTCCTTCCGAGGAGTGGCCGGTGGGTTTGAACTGTCAGCCTTCTGGTTAGCAGTCAAATGTCTTAGGCACTATGCTACCAGAGCTCCCTTGGAAGTCCTAGCCAGGGCAATAAGACAAGAAAGGGAAATCAAATGCATCTAAATTGGTAAGGAAGTAAAACTATCCCTATTTGCTGATGATACAATCCTACACATAGAAAACCCAAGAAACTCAGTAAGAAAACTCCTGGAACTTACTGAAAGCTATAGCATAGTGGCAGGATATAAGATCAACATACAAAAATCAGTCGGATTCCTCTACACCATCAAAGAGATCGCTGAAAAGGAAATAAGAAAATCACTATCATTTACTATACCCACCTCAAAAAAAAAAACTCACTGCCATCGAGTCAGTTCTGACTCATAGTGACCCCTCCTTGGGTTTTTGAGACTACCAAATAGATAAGATATTGGGAATAAATCTTACCAGGAACACAAAAGACCTATACAAAGAAAACTACAAAACACTATTTCAAGAAACTATAAGAGATCTACGTAAATGGAAGAACACACAATGCTCATGGATAGGAGAAGACTGAACATTGTGAAAATGTCAATACTACCCAAAGCAAACTATACTTTCAGTGCAATCCCAATCCAGATTCCATCAACATTCTTTAAAGACATGGAAAAGTCAATCACTAATTTTATATGGAAAAGAAAGAGACCTTAGATAAGCAAAACACTACTGAAGAAGAAGAAAGTAGGAGGTCTGACATTCCCAGATCTCAAAACCTACTACACAATCACAGTTGTCAAAACAGCCTGGTATTAAAAGCGAATGATCAACATGGTAACACTGAGTAAGAGGAAGATAGAGAGAGGTACATAGGAGGTACAAACAACAAAGATGAACAGTTTTGCATGTACAGCACTGCATTGTCAGTGATGACAAGCATTGATCTACAGCAGATAGATAGTTAGACAGGCTGAACAATCAGGTATGTCTAGGCAGGAGGGAGTGTGCCCATGACTGTGTGTAGGGTTAATAGACAGTGTTTCTTCGTGTGTATTTGTATTCACTATAAGAATGTCTGGGTGTATAGTAGAGCTGATAAGGAGCTTCTTGGCCACAGCCAACCACCTGGAGGGAGGAAATAGTTGGACCAGTGGGCTCAGGAGTGTGGTCACAGAGGACATCAAGCTCAACTGATATAACATACTACTCAAAAACATTGCTCTACATCCTACTTTGGTGAGTGGTGACTGGGATATTAAAAGCTTGTAAGTGGCCATCTAAATGCAGCGATGGATTGCTTTTCATCCAGAGCAAAGAAGAATGAAGAAAAACAAAGATGCATGGAAGCAGTTAGTCTGAGGGACTGGTAGACCATACGATCCTCAGCCTATATGGCCATGAGATCAGAAGAACTAGATGGTGCCTGACTACCACTGTCAACCACTTAGAAGGGGATTGTGCAGGAGATCCTGGGTAGAGTGGGAGAATGATGTGAAACAAAACTCAAAATTATAAAAAGAAAAAAAAAGATCAGGTTTGCTGGTCTGATAGAGCCTGGTGAGACCCCTGAGACTATGGCCCCTAGCTGCCCTTCAGGTCTGGAATTAAACTCATTCCTGTGGTTTCCAGCCAAACAATAGACAGGCATATCAAGTAGATAAACTCTTTGGAGCTATCAGTCATGGGAGAACAGAAGGGCAGTCTTTGCAGAGGGAGACAGCTCAGGGGGTGGGAGTGCATGGGAGATAAGGACACAGGGAAGAGGTAACTACAAGGAGGAAGTGAGAAGAGAGCTGTTATCCTGTGGGGAATTGCAGTATATGTCATGAAACAAAATGTATATGAACTTCTGTTTGGAAAATGAATTTGCTCTGTAAACTTTCACCCAAATCACAATAAAAATTTAAAAAAAAAAAAAAAATCCTGGTATTGGTACAAAGACAGACACATAGATCGGTGTAACAGAATTGAGAATCCAGAAATTGATCCATTGACCTAGGGTCAGCTGATCTTTGACAAAGTTCCAAAATCCATTAAATGGGGAAGAGATAGTCTCTTTCACAAATAGTGCTGGCAAAATTGGATATCCATTTGCAGAAAAAAATGAAACAAGATCCATACCCCACACTATAGACAAAAATTAATTCCAGATGGATCAAAGACTTAAATGTGAAACTTAAAACTATAAAGTTTATCAAAGAAAAAATAGGGGCAAACTTAGAGGCCCTAATTATTAATGGTTACTAGGGGTAAGAGGGAGGGGGGAAAGGGGAAGCTTTTGTTTGAGGGGCATTGTGTTTATGATAATGGTGGCAGAGTATTTTGGAAAAGGATAGAAATAATGACGACACAACATGAAAAATGCCATCAATGTCCCTGAATTCTAAATGAGGAAGTTGTTATATTGGTAAATGTCTTATTGTATATATTTTCACCACAATAAAAGTAATAAATAAGCTAATTAAATAAAACGAATAGAATTTACTGAAATAGAAATATACAAACTGATTAACACAACTAAAAAGATAATTTATGAACTGTAGGATCAGTCACAGAAAAGTATTTCAAAATGAAGCCCAGAGAGTTAGATGTGAGGGGAAAAAAAGAACATGGGGAGGAGGGAAACATATGGAATTAGAATTAGAAGGTCTAATTGAAGAACTAGAAGAAAAAATAAAGAACCAAACTCCAAACCAAACTCACTGCCGTCAAGTCGATTCCAACTCATAATGACCCCTCCTTGGATTTCTGAGTCAATATCTCTATGGAAGTAGATTGCCCAGTCTTCCTTTTCAGGAACGGCTGGTGGGTTTGAACCATCAGCCTTCTGGTTAGCAGTCAAATGCCTTCGACACTACATCACCAGAGAGAAAATGGGACAAAATAAACATTTAAGAAATAATGAGTGACATTTTCCAGGAACTGCTGAAAGACATCAATTCAAAGATTCAAAATGCCCACAGATCCAAAGAAGGATTATACAAAAGAGAAGCCAAACTAGACCCATCAGAGAAAACAGGTAAATTTCCAAAAAGAAATAGAAAAATCTTAAAAACATCCAGATTATATTAAAAAAAAAAAAAAAAAAGGCTTACAGCTGAATCCTAAAAAGCAACAATGGAAGATGAAGAACAATGGAAAGCTGTCAATAATTTGCTGAAAGAAAATCACTACCCACCTAGAATTATGTTAAAGTCTCCTTCCTTGATGGGGGCAATTTCAAACAATCAAAAACTAGAAAATTTTGACAAATATAGACCCTCACTAAAGGAAATTCTGAAAGTCTTATGTCAGAAGGCAAATTAGCTCAGATGGGTGATATGTGAAGAAGAAAAGGAATGCAAGAGGTAAGTGTTCCCAGAAAAGCAAATACACATTGAATGCATAAAACAAAATTACTAGAAGAGTAAAAGAGTTCAAATGTTTTAAAATGTTAATAAAAGCATGGTGAAGTTAATAACTAGAATTAAAGTGTTTCTTACATAATTTGGGAGATGAAAAGAAAGAAAAGGCAAGGAAGAATCCTGTTGTATTGGATTAGAATTACAAATACCATGGTAAACTCATACCTTTTTCCACTGAAAGGCCCTAGAAACAAAATACTCAAATAGCAATGAATACATTTAGTGCCTATATCTTTGTTTCTAAATACTAATTTGTCTTCACTGAAAGGAACCAAGATTTCTTGAAAAAATGGTCAATTTTAAGACTATGTCAAGACAAGTACAAAATGAACCTGGAATATCATTTTGAACCAGGAAATTGGGAAGTGATCAAAGAGATGATCAGAACGTGTCAAAAGAACAAAACCTCTGGAGGCAGAGTTTACATTCCAATCCTGGCTCTGCTACTTGCTGACTATGTGATCCTGGGCAAGACCCCTTAGCTGTCAACTTCTGCAAAATAGGTACATTAAAAATATTCTGATTGTGCACAACATCATAGCAGGACCTGGTGCACAGTCCCAGCACATATTATTATGAAAGTGAAGGTAAGAACAATTAGGGGAATTTGATTGATGGACTTCTAGTTACTAGACAGAACAACACAAAGAGCATATTTAATTAAACTCCAATTATATCTAAATATAGAAAACTGACTATAGCTTTATTTTGAGAATCCCACTATAATTAAAATCACATTCTTCTGGAAATTTACTTTATAAATGGTATGATGCATTTCTTTAACTATGCATAGATTTCATCAGAGACCAATATTAAAAATCATGTAAGATTATCATTCTTCTCTATAATGAATAAACTTAAATGCAACTTTAAAACAATAATTTCTAGTTTATGAGAGTCAATAAATAAGATGACCAAGTGACTGAATCTACACTCAAATATATATACTGATATATGGAGAAAATGAATTACTGTAATTATTCACTTTCAACTTATATCAAACCATTTAATTAGACTATCATCTAGCCAGAGTGTTCAGTACCTTTTAGTAAGCAAGGAGTTCTATGACAGCCAAATAGTTCCTAATAAAACCAAGACATTGTAGGATATTGGCACCATTTGGAATTGCTGAGAGCTCTATCATGCCTGCGTGTGTCCAATTCCTTCAAAAGATTAGATGTGGTAGAAAGATACATTCTCTTCTAGTATGAAGAAGACATTAAGATAACCTGACATGATTAATAACAATTTAAGATAGTTGAGAACAGTTACTAAGTGTTTATATCTGCAATAAAATGAGTATGATCTTCTGAAAGGTAGAAGTTTACAATCACTAAAAGATATTATTGATTCAATAGATTATTGTCATGATATTAGAGCATCAGTGAGTGGGAAAGTATGGTATTCTCTTAAACTAATTAGGTGCTTAGATACCAGGATCTTAGCATGTGATTCATAATCAAGGTGGCACTGATATATTATTGCATGACAAATGCATAGAAAAAACAAATGGAAACATAACTTTATAAATCTAAACTTACAAAATGAAAGCTATGGTCCTTAATCCCCATCCAGTTTTTTCTCTATGTTTTAATAATTTTATTTTTGGAGGGGGGAGGACAAAATGCGAGTTAACCTCAATAATGGAGACTTTTCAAGAATGATAGCAAGATCATCTCTAGCACAATGAACTCTGAAGTCAGAGTTTTTGGATACAAATCATGCTTCCTCTATCTTGCTAGCTGAATAGTCAGGCAAATTTTTACATCAGTAAAATGGGTATGAACATAATAATTCCAACTTTATCTAGTTATTGATAGGATAAAATTCCTGGTACATATTAAGCACTTACTAAATAATAGCAACTGATATTTTCTCTTAGCTTCTTCAGGGTTGCCCAGATAAAAATGTTTCTCGTTTCCTTTCACATATCTGATCTCAACTAGCATGTTATTATGACTAACTTTGATTAATGAACACAAGGAGCAGCCATCTGTTTTATCTGTAATTTCAGTTCCTTTATGGCTTATCTGTTATGCTGAAAGTAATAGAGAACCTAGAGTACAATTTCTCTACAGTCATAAAAATCATTTCTACAGTTAGTCATTCAACAAATATAACTTGAACACTTAATATGGTTAAAAAAAAAAATGAAAAGTGCCATCATGGGTTTCTATAATTTTAAGGTTAAAGAGATTCAAGTTTAATGACTCTTATGTTTAAAATAATATTAACAAGTAGACTGCACTGGAAGTTCTTGCAATGAGAAAGGGGGAAAGGTGAAATGGAAGGATAAATTATGCATTGCAAGAAAGTGAACCCAAAGGAACAGATTGTTCCATAAAACAGAAGGGAAAGTATTCTGGTCAGTGATGCTCGAAGCTGTTATCTGAAAAAGATAACTGCTAATGCCATAAAATAAATATTGTTGATTTTGAAATGAAGTTCTGCCATTTGCCATACCATAATACATTTCTCAGGCAGTATTGCCCCATTGTTGTCATCATCATTATCATTGGTATCGTTAACATGATTCCCATTCACCAACTATTTTAGATATTTAAAATATCTCCATATCCAAAATCTCAAAATATATTTTGCTCAGAGTTAAAAAAAAAATACAAGCCAAGTCATTCATTGACAGAGTAAAAATGTTAAAAAATATTTGGACCATGTTTCTCTAGCAAAATCTAGTTCCCAAGTCAAGATCTCCTAAGTAATCCAGGTGGTGAACTTGAACATCAGAAATCAAAATCTCAAACAGCTTCATGTGGTAATCATTAGGATGTCCACACATATTCCTGATTTCATCTTTCCAGGTCAAAGACAAGGTTTTGCTCCCACTTCCTCCTGCTTTCAAGTTAAACATGGTTAAGTAATCTGCATGTGGCAATGTAGTATGAGTGAAAATGATGCCTTCTGCTTCCAGGCAGAAGGCTTTAAGAGTCAACTCATGATTCACCATATTTCTTTCCCACTACCACAGAGACCAACACCACTCCACTCTGCCTCAACACCAGACTACAGATATTTTATTCCAATATCAAAACCAAACTGGTTGCACATGAGTCAATTCTGATTCACAGTGACTGCAAAGGATAGAATAGAACTGCTACATAACATTTCCCTAGGCCTTAATATTTATGCAAACAGACTGTCACACCTTTTTCCCATGGAGCAGCCTGGGGGTTCAAATAGCTGATCTTTCTGTTAGCCGCTGAGCTCTTAACCACTGGGCCACCAGAGCTCTTTCATTCCAATAAACCAAAAACCAAACTCACTGCCATCAAGTTGATTCTGACTCATAGTGACCCCCTTTGGTTTCTGAGGCGGTAAATCTTTACAGAAGTAGATTGCCCAGTCTTCCTTCTGTGGAGTGTCTGGTGGGTTTGAACTTCCAACCTTCTGGTTAGCAGTCAAATGCCTTAGGCAATACACCACCAGAGTGGTCTAAGGCACCAGACTCAAGCTTTTGCTTCCCACCCTTGGGACTTCTGGTCTCCAGATGGAAGTGTGAGTTTGAATCCCACTCCTCACATGGTTTTGTTTTGTTTTGTTTCATTCCAATACTCATTGTTAAATCAAAATGCACATGATTAAAATGAGTTACAATGAGACCAAATATATTTGTCATTTTAACGCATATAAAAGAATTTAACTTTTAATTAATTTAATTTATTTACTTTAAAATATAATTATTTTGATATTGGACTACAAATACTTAATTCTCTGTTGTATGTAGTAAAAACTCTAAAAGTCATCCAGAAACTTTGAAAAGGAGTAGTGAAAAGTTTATCACACAATGAAAAATCAAAAACAAAACAAAATGGTAGTAATTGTAATGTCACTATCAGATGATAAATTGGGTGAAATGAAATTCAGGCCAAAACAATATTAAGAGTCAAAACTATAAATCTAAGAGGGGCAAAGCACAATGGAAATGATAAAGTCATTAATATTTATGTACCTCATATATGACAACAAAGTGTGTAAACCTCAAAATAATGCAGAAGACAGAAGAAAACATATATTTTTAATAGAACAGTTGTTGTTGTTAGGTGGTGCGACGTCATCCCCGACTCATAGCAACCTCATGTACAGCACAACAAAACACTGCCCGGTCCTGTGCCAGCCCCACGATCCTTGCTATACCTGAGCCCGTCATTGCAGCCACTGTGTCAATCAATCTCATTGAAGGCCTTCCCCTGCTTCGTTGTCCCTGCACTTTGCCAAGCATGATATCCTTCTCTAGGGAATGGTCCCTTCTTACAACATGACCAAAGTAGGTGAGACAAAATTTGGCCATTCTCGCTTCCAAGGAGCATTCTGACTGCACTTCTTCCAGGACAGATTTGTTAGTTCTTTTAGCAGTCCATGGTACTTTCAGCATTCTTTGCCAACACAACTCAGAAGCATTGACTCTTCTTCAGTCTTCCTTTTTCATTATCCAACTCTCACATGCATTTGAGATGATTGAAAATACCATGGCATGTGCCAAGCACACTTTAGTCTTCAAGGAAACATCTTTGCTCTTCAGCACTTGAAAGAGGTCCCTTGCAGCAGATTTGCCCAATGCTATATGACATCTAGGAACTCTGGTAGCATAGTGCCTAAGGCACTTGACTACTAACCAGAAGGCTGGTGGTTCAAACCCACCAGCCACTCCTCGGAGGGAAGATGGGACAATCTACTTCTACAGTGATACTGCCTCAGAAACCCAAGGAGGGGTCCCTATGAGTCGGGTCTGACTCAATGGCATATAACAACAACATATGATGCCTGATATCTAGACTACTGCTTCCATTGGTGTTGATTATAGAACCAAGTATTATGAAGTCTTTGACAACTTCAATCTTTTCTCCATTTATCATGACACTGCTTATTGGTCCCATTGCAAAGATTTTTGTTTTCTTTATGTTGAGGCATAATTCATACTGCAGACTATAATCTTCAGCCTTCATCAGTAAGTGTTTCAAGTCATCCTCACTTTCAGCAAGTACAGTTGTGTCATCTGCATAATGTAGGTCGTTAATGAGTGCTCCTCCAATCCTGATACCACATTCTTCTTCACACACTCCAGCTTTTCAGATTATTTGTTCAGCATACAGATTGAATAAGCATAGTGAAAGGATGCAACCCTGACACTCTCCCTTCTTGATCAGTTATTATCCCAAAAAAACACAATATTAAAAGGTAGAAATAGTATAAATTATATGTTCATTATAACTTGATTTACAATGGGTTACTTATTAAAATTTTGTATTTGTTAATAATTATAATTGATATGACCAAAAAAACCAAACTCACTGCTGTAGAGTTGGATCTGACTCATAGCCACCCTTCCTTGGGTTTCCAAGGTGGTATCATTATGGAAGTAGATCACCTAATCTTCCTTCCCAAGAGGAGCTGGTGGGTTTGAACCACCAGCCTTCTGGTTAGCAGTAAGATGCCGTAGGCTCCCTAAGCCACCAGAGCTCCCATAATTGATATATAAATATAAAAATGAACTACTAGAATAAAACTTGGGACAATTCTTGTATTACTTTGAAGTGAGCAAGGCTTTTCTATCTTAGACTCAAAGTTCAGAAGATTTTATTATGTAAAAATCATGATTTAATCATGATTTAAGAAAAAAATCTCTGTAGGAAAAAAAATCACCATAAATAGGCAAAAGATAGATTACAAATTCACATCCCACAAATAAAATACTAATATCCTTAATATATAAAGATTTCCTAGAAATGCATAAGAAAAATAATCCAATAGGAAAATGAGCATAGAATATGACTAGATGGTTCATAGAAAAGGAAATTAAAAAAAAAAAAAAAATACTAACAGCCCCTAATACTTATACTAATAGCCACTGTCTTTTCAATAGCCTCATTATCATGTGAAAGCTAGACAATGGATAAGAAAGACAGCAGAAGAATTGATACACTTGAATTGCCCTGTTGGGGAAGAATATTGAATATACAATGGACAACCAGAAGAATGAACAAATTTGTCTTGGAAAAAGTACAGCTTTTAGAAGTGAGAATGGCCAGACTTTGACTCTCATACTTTGGTCATGCTATCAGGAGGACCATTCTGTGGAGTATGTAGATATTATGCTTGGTAAAGTGAAAAAAGAGGAAGCCCCTCAATGAGATGGTAAAGTGAGAAAAGACAAGGTTTTGCTCCCTCTTCCTCCTGCTTTCATGAGATGGGTTGACACAGTGGCTGCAACGATGGGCTCAAGCATAGTAATGATTGATTGAGAGGGTGGCACAGGACTATGCAGTGTTTCCTTCTGTTGTACATAGGGTCACTATGAGTTGGAACCATCTTGACAGCACCTAACAACAGCAACAATAACCCCTAAGCATCTGAAGAGATGCTTAACTTTCTGTAAATTAAAATATATTGATATGATATGCAGATTAAAACACATTGATACTTTCTTTTTTACTTATAGACTAGTAAAAACCTCAAAATTCCTATCACACTATAGTAATTAGTTTATGGAGAAGCAGGAATTCTCATAAATGGCTGCAGAGACCAAAAATTAGTCTAATATATATTGAGATTGAAACCAAGTAAAGTCAAAACTCAACTATTTCCCGCATCCTGGTTAGGACAAATGGTTAGGACAGGTAGGATCCCAGTTGGAAATAAATAAGTAAACATAATTACTCTCAACTATTTCCCCACCCTGGTTAAGACAAATAGGACACCTGTTGGAGACAGGTAAGTAAACAATAAGCTCAATTCCTTAAGAACTGAATGGAATGAAAAGCCAATTTGCACATTCCTTCCTGCTATTCCCCTAGAAACAGGTGATAAAAGTGTTAATGTGTCTTAGAAAACAACCTGAAAATTAACTTTGGCCCATGTGCACATGTGTTTGAGCAGGCAGGACCAAAGTTGCTGGGAACTGACATTCTCCCCTCTGCCTAAGCCCTGATCAGCTGATGACAGGAAGCTGGTGTGACTCATCTGGTGCACAAGCACACTGCATTAAAAAGTGACTGTTCCTTTAAACTAAGGCGAAGAAAATTTCAGCCAATTGTCAACTACCTCATGCCTAAATTCCTGAAATTTTTATGACTATGAATAACCTTCTCTCCTGAAACTTGCAAAAGCTGTAATTCAATTTGGGTTTGTGGAGTCAGATCTGGGTAAAAGACCCCTGCCTCCTTGCATTGCCACTTTGTAATAAATAATTTTCTCTCTTCTTAATCACTTGGTATGTAAACTGTTTTGGCCTGACTGCTTGCCAGGCAGGGACCTGCGTTTGGTCCAATTTCAATTTTGGCACCCCAGATGGGACAGAGGTCTCTGACCCTTTGCCCAGAGCACGAGGACCCTTGGATGGTGGAAACAGAATGGACCCCTGATGGACCCTGTGCACAACACTCAGACACTGCTTTGCCTGAAGGTACGTAAGGGCTGCTGAGTCTGTGACCACCTATAGCATCCTCAGCCCCTAGGTGCTTTCATTTTCTTGACAGAAGAGAAAATTCTGGGATTGAAGACATAGATGTCTCCTGGGTGAGTATAGATTGAATTCCTTAGAAAACAAACTAAAACTGACAGAGGGGTTGAGACCTTGGTTAGTTAATAACCTTGGTCAAGAAATTTCTGCAGCTGGAGCACTCTTAAGGATCTGTACTCTGGTCTGGTCTGGCTTTTAGCTGATAGGGAGGTTGGTTAAGAACCTTAATTAGTAAACTTAATTAAGATTATCTCTACAGCTGAAGCACCTTTAAGGATTTATTCTGGTCCAGTCTGGTTTTGGTTTAGTTTGTGTGTGGGTGAGAAGTAAAGTTTTAATTGAGATTCCTCCATAGCAAATGTGTTTCTTAGGGATCTTTACTTTGATCTGTTCTGGCTCTAGTTTGTTTTGTTGTGTGTGGGTTTACTGTAGCCCATGTGTTTCTTAGGTATCCTTTACTTTGATCCATTCTGTTTCTAGTTTGATTTGTTGTGTGTGGGTTTACTGTAGTCTTGGTCCGATCTAGTTTTGGTTTGGTTTGTGTGTTGATTTACTGTAGCCCACAGGTTTCTTAGAGACTCTTTGCTTTGATCTTGTCTGGCTCTAATTTGATTTGTTTTGTTTGTGTGTGAGTAAGAGTGTATGATTGGCATCAGTGCAGAGGTTTCAGTGAGAGTGAATGTGAAGTGTGACTGAAAAATGAGTAACCAAGGCTCTAAACCAGAATGCAGCCTCTTTGGCTGCATTCTGAAAAACTGGGCTCATTTTGCCTTTGAGCCTATAAAAAGGAAAAAAAATGATATTTTTCTGTAACACTGTCTGACCAGAGTATTGGCTCGAGTCTGGGGATAGATGGCCAGAGAATGAGAGTCTGAACGATGATATTATTATGCAACTAAATTCATTTTGCAAAAAAAAAATTCAAAAGTGGGAAGAATTGTTTCATCTGTAGTTATTCATGGCTTTGTTTCAAAACAAGGGTTTACAGAAAAAGTGCAGGGTGATGATTGTATAGCCTAAAGGGAAAGTGGATTTTAAAGGTGTCCTTCAGAACTCTAAAAGCCTTTGCCTTGACTCCATTCCTCCCCCATCTGTTCCTCCCCCATACCTCCTAAAATCAGGAGACAATTCACCTATGACTCCACCACCTAAACCTAAAGGAATTTTGAATTCAGAACCTCCTAAAACTCCAGTAGTATTATATCCCCTTTCTCTGATAGCACCCCAGATCCCCCTCAGAAAAAGGGTGTCCCTCAGGAAATGGTCTCCCCAGCACACACTCAAGTGATGTACAATTTGACCAGGAGTCTAAATCTCGGCCCATCAGGGCAATACTCATTATGGCAGGTTCCAGCTGGCTTAGATTATCAAAGGAATCTTGGAGGTTTCATTTAGACCCATGTGCCATTCACCATGGCTGACTCACTAAACTGGAAAAATATGATGCTCACTTACAGGGAGAATCCAAAGTGGACGGAAACCTTAATCACCTCCATATTTTCAGTTCATCATCCCAATTGGGCTGATATTAATATGTTATTAACTACCTTGCTCAACCCTGAAGAGAGCAGATGGTATTAGAGAAAGATAGAGGGGAAGCTGACAGACTTCACAAACTCCAGCCTGAAAACCTAATCAGGGGCCCCAGCCATCAGGCAGTGCCAGGAACAGACCTAGAATGAAATCCAAATGACCCAGGGCACAGAGCTAGGTTGGCCCATATGAAAGAGTGCATTATTGTAGGACTCCAGAAGGGGGCCCCAAAGCAGATTAATGTTTGCAAAGTTCAGGAAGTACAACAAGGCCCCAAGGAAAATCCTTCTGCTTTTCTTGAACAAGTGTATGAATCTTACCGTCAATATACTGACACTGACCCAAATGACCCCCAGAACACTCATATTATCAACTTAACTTTTATAAGCCAGAGTACCCCTGATATACAGAGTAAACCAAAAATTAGAAGGGTGACTGGGTATGAACACTTCTCAACTTGTAGAGGTTGTTTTCAAGGTCCATAATAACCAAGACCAGGAGCAGGAAAAGCTGAAGCAAAGAGACATGAAGCAATAGGCTGCCCTGCTGGCTGCTGCCCTGGGAGGTCTACCACGAAGTCAGTCTTACCAGGTAAGTCCCCATGGGCCTCCAATGGATGGAACGGGAGTGACCAAACTGCTGCTCCAGGGGCCCGGCCAACAAAGTTGGAGCCTCGACAGTGTACTTACTGCAGGGAAAATGAACACTGGAAGAGGGAGTGTCCAGAGTGAACTCTCCAAACCCAACCAAAAGGGGCCCAGCAAATGGTAAGCACAGCTGACAGCAATCAAGAATGACAGGGTCCCAGGGACTCTGCTGCAGACTGGGCAAATTCCTATCTCCCACGAGAAACCTAGGTGACAATAACTATGGGAAAACAGCCCACTGAATTTTGTTGGACACAGGGACAGCATACTCAGTCTTAAATATCCCAAAGGTCCTTTGTCCCACAAGACTATGAGCAATACTGGAGTTTCAGTAATATGAAATTTTTCTTCAACCTCTTGAATGCTATGTAGGGAGTACTGTATTAACTGGAAGTTTTTTTTTACACGTGCCTGAATGACTTGTTCCTCTGTTGGGATGAAATTTACTAACCAAATTAAATAGTCAAGTACTTTCTCAACTAACAAGCTCCAGGTGGATGTTAATCCCAACCAGGCATAGGCCCTACAGACAACCTCCTACAATTACCTGCTGCTATGGACTACAAAAGCACCAGGCAGAACTGTCGCTGCAACCAGCACTTGTTATGGGAAAAGATGCCCTGTATACTTGGTTGCAGGACTGGATCTGTACAAAATCATCCAAAAGGTGACACAAGGCTACATGATCTATGCCAAGAACAATCCAAAGTGCAGTCCACATCCAGTGGTAACAGGAATTCAAGCAAAAGGACTGGGCCCATGCAAGGACTGGCAGGTAAAATTTAAAGCCCCTGGAAAAATCAAGTACCTGTTAGTATTTATAGACAATTTCACTGGATGGATGGAAGCCTTTCCCTACCGCATGGAAAAGTAGCAGAGGCGAATAAACCCTATTAAAATTATCCCTGATTGGGTTTACTAGTCTCAATTCAAAGTAATAATGAGGGAACATTTGCATCCCAAATAGTCCAACAAGTAACAGGACTATTAGGAAGTTACATTCCTCATGAAAAGCCTAATTGACAAGGAAAACTGAGATGAAGCACACTTTTAAGACACTGGCTACGATGTGCCAAGAGACAAACTTACCTTAGATAAAACTTTTACCTCTCTCCCTGTTGCAGGTCCAGGTTGCCCCAGAAGCAGGCTTAAATTAAGCTCATATGAAGTATTATATAGGAGGCCATTTTCTAGAGTGTGGCACCCAGTTATGCAGAAAAAGGAGACCTTAAAATTAAGGAATTGGAGATTTTAAAACATGTGCAAACTTTGCAACATTGACGATTATTAACCAGTTTGCTTCCAGCAGGTTGTTGTATCCTACAGATACTCCCCTTCATAGCTTCTGTCCAGGCGATTGGGTTCTGCTGAAGGAGTGGAATGATTAGACTCCCCAGAGCCAGCTCCAGGCCAAATGGACTGGGTCTTATGAAGCATTGCTGACAACACATGCCTCAGCCAAACTGAAGGGAGGCTGCCCTTGGATACATCACCCCAATTGAGAATAATACCAGACTATGATGAAACCTTCCTTGACATATAACTAAATTTTTTTCTATAGGGAGCAACCTTGTAAAACAGGGAGACTGAAGAGAGCCTGACCAACTAAATATTGAGTGTCCCCAACAACCCACAGTGGAATATACTTGTGAACCCATCGAGGATCTTAAGGTTTTATTTAAAAGAAAACTTATTTTAAGTTAAACATGAATGTGTTTTTTGATCAGCTCAATAATTTTTTTATCCCTTCCCCCTTATGAAGGAGGATGGGAGTCTAATACTCTCATAAAACTCCAAGAAACCATATTAAACGACACACCTTGGGCTAGTAATTGTTGGGTGTGTGCCCACTCTCCTTCACTTGGAGCACAAGGTTTACCTATCATCCTTGTTCCCTTATATTTAGAATACTGGGCCAGAAATGAAGGAGCCAAAATAATCAATTCCAACAAAAGCCCCTCTGTAGTAAAATATGATGTATTAAGGTCTCAAACTTTGGCCACCTTGTGTACACATTGGACCCCTTCTAGGGCAACAGCTTCTGTAAGGAATGGGCACAATGCAACAAGACCTGGTCTTTTTATATGCCAAACCATACCTGGGTTAATGAAAATGGTGCCATTATAGACCATAACATCCCAATTAAAAATATGTCTAATAAAATAGGCATCACTCTGACTGATCAGAGCATTGCTAGGGCTATTTTTCAGTTCCCTCCTACTACTTATTCCCTCCACCATCCAGGGCTATATTGGTTATGTGAGCATACTGCCTTTAAAACTTGGCCAGTTAATCATGAAGGCACCTGCACTCTAGGGTGGATCTGGGCAGTGGGAATACATTGCCTGCCATTAGAAGTTTTGCATTCTGCCCGTCCTAGCCACTGGCACCAGCGTAGTCCACTTGATCTACCTTGGAATTCTTGGGAAAGGGCCCAACGAATTTTAATGCTTAGGATGGCTGTCAGGAAAAATTATAATGACCTCCATCATCTATATAAATTCATTCAGAATGTTTCTGTTTCCCTAGAGTCAGTAGCTAACTCTACTTCTGATATAACTTCTACACTCCAAACTGAAATAAACTCTATCTAAACTGTTGTACTTCAGAATCAGGCAGCCCTGGATCTTATGCTAGTAACACATGGTGGGGTATGTATATACATCAATGCCACCTGCTGCTCATTAGTTAATGAATCAGGACAAATAGTACAAGATCAACAGGCTATTCATCGCACCATTCATAAATTGCAACAGGACAGGGAAACTATATGACATAATTTAACCCCCACCTTTGAGATAAACTTTTCTTGGGTCACCTCTTGGTTACCCAATTTAAGGTGGCTGAGATCCTTATTTGTTATAACGCTCCTCATATTAACATTAACACTCTTTACTTGCTGCTGTATTCAATGTCTACCTAACTGCTTATCTATCTTTAAGCCTCCAAAATTACAGGCTACTCTACAGGCACCCCAATCTCTTCTCTCCAGACTATGGCCAGAAAATTCCAAGAACTGTCTAGCATAGTGCTTGCTAACCAGAAGGCTGGCAGTTCAAACCCACCAGCCAATCTTCAGAAGGAAGATTGGGCAATCTACTTCCATAGTGATACCGCCTCAGAAACCCAAGGAGGGGTCCCCATGAGTTGGATACAACTTGACAGCAGTGGGTTTGTGGGTGGTCTAAACTACAAGAAACTTACTAACCAAGGACTGGGTCCCACCATCTTTTCCCCCAATCAATAGGAAGTAGCTAGAATGAATCATTGCCTTGTTCAAGAATGTGGAGAAGTAACCATTCAAAGGGAGGATTGAAACCAAGTAAAGTCAAAACTCAACTATTTCCCCCACCCTGGTTAGGACAGATGGTTAGGACAGGTAGGACCCCAGCTGGAAATAAATAAGTAAACAATTACTCTCAACTATTTCCCCACCCTGTTGTTGTTATGTGCCGTCGAGTCAGATCTGACTCATAGTGACCCCTCCTTGGGTTTCCAAGGCAGTATCACTATGGAAGTAGATTGCCCCATCTCCCTTCCAAGGAGTGGCTGGTGGATTTGAACCGCCAGCCTCCTGGTTAACAGTAAAGTGCCTTAGCCACTATGCTACCAGAGCTCTCCCAGTTAGAGACAGATGACTAAACACAATAAGCTCAGTTCCTTAAGAACTGAATGAAACAAAATGCCAATTTGCACACTTTCCTGCTATTCTCCTAGAAACAGGTGATAAACATGTTAATGTGTCTTAGAAAACAACTTGAAAATTAACTTTGGCCCACACGCACGTGTGTTTGAGCAGGCAGGACCGAAGTTGCTGGGAACTGACATTCTCCCCTTCTGCCTAAGCCCTGATCAGCTGATGACAGGAAGCCAGTGTGACTCATCCAATGTGCAAGTGCACTACATTAAAAAGTGACTGTCCCTTTAAACTGAGGTGAAGGAAATTTCAGCCAATCATCAACTACTTCACACCCAAATTCCTGAAATTTTTTTTTTTAATTGTGATTTGGGTGAAGATTTACAGAGCAAATTTACTTTCCACACAGTAGTTTACATACACTTTGTCTCATGACATTGACCACAATTTACCACAATGCAACAGCTCCCCTCCCACTTCCTCCCCATAGTTACTTCTTCCCAG
>NW_006921803.1:4768397-4793975 GCF_000298275.1 Orycteropus afer afer
GGCAAAAGTCCACAGCTCAGCCCACCTTTCTCTTCACCTTCTCTGTTTGTTCCCCAGCCACTGTGCACAGTCTTCCATGCAGTCCTTGGCTAGCAGAGTGATTTTTATGTTAATTCTTAAGTTCTACTACCACTAGGGAATCTCCAAGCTGTCTGTGCCATCAGGATCGCTCAGACCGCTGCCAGACCGCAGCTCCGTATGTCTCCTTTTTTGGTATTTTCACACAAATTCTTCAGCTAATTGGGGTTTAGTCCACTTCTATATCCTTCCTTTCAAAGCTCAAGGGTCCAGGATTATCTTCTGTGTCTGTGTTATTTGGTTTCCCTTTTCTTTGTTGAAGAGGGTCTGTGCAGTCTTTCTGCCTAGTCCACCATCTTGCCAGAACTCCCAAATTCCTGAAATTTTTATTACTATGCATAACCCTCTCTCTTGAAACTTACAAAAACTGTAATTTCGATTTAGATTGGAGGAGTCAGATCTGGGTAAAAGACCCCTGTCTCCTTGCATTGCCACTTTGCAGTAAATAATTTTCCCTCCTCTTAATCACTTGGTGTGTAAACTATTTTGGCATGACTGCACACCAGGTGGGGACCCACATTTGGTCTTATTTCAAGAACAATTTGACAGTATCTTTGAAGGTTGTAAATTACTTTGACTCAATTTTAGAAAATTTATTCTACTAATTCTACACAAGCAAAATGGCCTGTGTTCATTGCATCATTGTTTGTCATAGCGCAAATTAGCAACCAAACAAATGGCCTTCAGTTGAAGACCTTTTATTTGTTACATTCATATAACAGAGTACTGTGCAGTTATTTTTAAAAACAGGAAAGTAGTAGACAGGGAATCTCTCTGAATCTGATATGAAAAAATCTCCAATACACATTGTTAAATTAAAAAGTAAGGTGCTACTGTTTAAATTACATAAAGGGGGATAGGGATAGCAATGTAATGTAATGCCTATTTTTTTATATTTGCATTAAAGAAACCATGAAAGTATATTAAAGAAATAAATAAAAGGGACTGGGAAAGGAGAGCAAGGTTGTTTTATTGTATGCCTTATTTATGTTTTTAGATTTAAAAAGAAAAAAAAATGTATATTTTAATATTGGAAACACAAAACAGTTAGTTATGTATTTCATTAAACTAAAATGGTTGTCATTGCCAATAAGCCTTTACATTCTAGCACTTCTTTGTGTTTATCTATGCTTACAGTGTTCATAGAACTATACAACTGTCTCTATGGAAAGAAAGCAATGTCATAATTTTCCTTTTCTTCCTCCAGATTGTGGAAAAAACATCTCCATCTAAAGTCTTAGTAGTCAACAGTGCCACCAGTCATGCATGGCCTTTGAAGTACTCTGAGGCCTCAGCCAAGATGTCAAATAGCTCTATATTTTTAGAGGGGACAAGACAAAGCATTTCAAACAAGTCCATGATGTGGTTTTATGTTTTTGACATCAGCCCACCAGGTTTGCCTGTCATGTGTAATGTATGCGGATATATTTTATCCCAGTTCTGACATTTCTCAAAGTGATTTAATCAGTATGTCTCTGGAGGGCCAAATGAAAGCTGTTCAACTAGAACTTGAGGCAGTGACAGTAGCAAGCCTCTGGCAATTCCTGCTCTTGGAATGTTAAAAGTCAGTGTTAAATTTTATAACATATTGTCATTGCACGTTAATACTTCCACTGATATATTCTCAAAAAAGTTCTACTTTGATGTGCCTGAATCAAAGTTTGTTTCATGATCTGGGGTCTTAAGATGTGTCCTTTGATAGCATGCATGGAGAAAGGATTCAGTCCAGTAGAATATTTATGCAGACACATCCCACAGGTTGTAAATTAGTTGGTTCTTTGATTCTGAGTACAGGTGACATGCTGGACTTTGAAGAAAAGATTATTTTTTCCTGTGACTCTAAGTATTTATTTGGTAGTCTTTGCCCACCTTGCTCACGCATGGCATTTTATAAATACATGTGCCATGTAAAGTGAGCATGATCACCCACACCATTAGCACCATTCAGTAGGATCTAATTTTAAAAGTCAAACACAAAGAAGTAGCAAACATATACAATCCCTCAAAATCACATTTATCCCATGCAGATGGTTCTTCTTAGGCTGAGCATAGCTGCACTGAATTCACCATGAAAAATCTCTAGGAAAGGAAGTATCTCTAAAACCTTCTACATAGAGGGAAAGGAAGAAATGCAATACTACAGAGACTATCTTAGTGTTGTTTGCTGTTGGTTGAGTTGGATCCAACTCATGGCGATGTCACGAACAACAGAATGAAACATCACCCACTTTGGCACTATCTTTACCATCATTGTTGTTGTTGTTACGTGCCGTTGAGTGGCACTCAACTCATAGCAACCCCTCCTTGGGTTTCTGAGGCAGTATCACTACAGAAGTAGATAGCCCAACCTTCCTTCTGAGGAGTGGCTGGTGGGTTTGAACCTCCAGCCTTCTGATTAGCAGTCAGTGCCTTAGGCACTATGCTACCAGAGCTCCCTTACCATCATTGATATGTTCAAATTCATTGTTGCCACTACAGTGTTTTTTGAATGCCTACCAAAACAGGCGGCTCATCTTCCATCACTATATCAGACAATATTCTATTGTGATCTATAGGGTTTTCATTGGCTAATTTTCAGAAGTAGATTGCCAGGCCTTTCTTTCTAGTCTTAATCCCAAAGCTCTGCTCATATCTGTCCACAAAGTGATTCTAGTGGTCTTTGAAATGCAGGTGGCATAGTTTCCAGCATCATAGCAACACATAAGTTGCCACAATATGACAAACTGACAGACATGTGGTAGAGAGAACACTTAAACAACTAAAAACAATAGTGGCTTCCTGGTGAGAAAAATGTCCTGTTAGAAATAATTGGGGAGCAGAAATGTCCAGATCTCAGCCTCTGATATCATTCTGTTCTTCTTGAACAAATTTAGATCTGCTAAGACAGATTTTTCTCAATTACCAAAGGGTGAGAGAAAGTGCATCTCATGGTTATTCATTTTCTCTTCTCAAAATGTCTGGCACATATTAACTATATTATATGCAACAAAGCATATAATAATGCTCAAAGTTTTAAAGAAATGTGAATGTCTAGGTTACAGCCTAGCATTTCTGTGTTATTCATATCCCTTACTGTCATGGCCTCTGCTTCATACTAGGGGCATTTGATTCTTCTTCCATTAAGTCCTACTTTAAAAAAAGAGCAGGAAGTATGCATTATACCTGCTCAGCACAACTCCCCAAATACATAGGCATCCAACAAATGCTTCTCTTTGACTATGATCAAGAATGTGCTCACTTATATTAAGCTCAAAAGATATTTAATACATTTACAACAATGGCAAAAAATAGAGAAAGAAGAGAGAGAGAGAGTAGCCATTGGTGGTTCCTCAGTTTGGAGGTTTAGGGTCATGATTTCATGAGACATCCGACTTAATTGGCCTAATAGTTGTTTAGTGCTTGTTCTATCTCCTAATTTGTTGCATAGATCCTGGGGTCTTAAAAGCTTGCAAATGGCTATCCAAAGCATAACAATTGGTCTCTACTCACCTGACATAGCAGAAGAAGGATAGTCAGTAATAGGAGGAGAACAAGGTATGTGTAGCTAATTGCCCACATGAACAACTGTCACCTTTGCCATGTAACCAGACCTGGATGGTACCTAGCTACCATTACTGAAAATTTTTATCAAAGATTCCATAGAAGAATCCTGATCAAAAGGGAGAAAATGCAGAACAGAATTTCAATTTCTCATGGACTCCAGACTTTCTGCAGCTGTGGAGGCTGGGGGAACCCTTGAAACTATTGCCCTGAAATAATCTTAAGACCATAAATCAAAAATATCCCCTGAAGTCCTCTTACAACTAAACAATACCACACGAAACTCAGTGCCATAGTATCAATTCTGACTCATAGCAATGAGGCTGTAAATCTTTACAGAAGTAAATCACCCCATCTTCTTTCCATGGAGCGGCAGGTGAGTTTTAACCACTGACCTTCCGGTTAGCAGTCAGATGCCTTATCTATTACACATCAGAGCTCCTCAAACTAAACAATGTTGTTGTTGTTATGTGCCATTGACTCGAAACCGACTCATAGTGATCCCTCCTTGGGTTTCTAAACTAAGCTAAACAACAGTGTAGCTTAACTAACAAAGAATATCTGCCTTTTAAGATCTATTTGTATGAGATCAAATTGACAACTCAAAAAACATAAAAAGAGTTAAGGGACATTGTGTTTATGTTAATGGGGAAGGGACAACTCAGAAAAGGAGAGTAAGAATGATTGCCCAGCTTGAAGAATGTAATCAATGTCACTGAATGGTACATGTAGAAACTGTTGAATGGGTATGTGTTTTGCTGTGTATATTCTCAACAACAAAAATAAAATAAATTATTTTAAAAAAGATAATTATTTCAATGCTCATCTCAGTCACTTGTCTGTTAATGAGATTGCTCATGTTTGAAAACTTTGAAGAAAGAACATTCAGTCTGGATACCACTAAAAAGGGGGGGATGAGCTTACTGAGTTCATCTGAGCTTACTGGAGAAACATTTATATATTTGCATATAAGTGAAATAATAATACATGCTATCCCTTTGCCTTTTACTTGTGTTGAGAAATACTAAGTTTATATAAATTAGTGGCTTAATCTGCTTAGGGAATTGCTTTTCTATAAATAAAAATATTATAGTCTTCACCTAATTCAATTTTGCAAGAAATAAAGGGAAAAATATCTCCTATTAAATGGATGAGGGTACTTCTTCCTTTTAGTTAAAGCAACTCTTGATAACAACAAATTTATGTTTTGTTTCCAGATAGTAATTTGGTGTTTCATTATAGCTTGCCGATGAGATACAACAGTTGGGTATTCTGGCTCTGCTTTAGCACATTTATTGTATTATGTACAACAGGAAGACAGAACTTCTCTGCAGGCAAACAGTTGTATCTGTGTTGTTTTTTTTTTTTTTTTTTTTTAACAAAGAAATTTAATTTGGACCTGTTTGAATATATAATCTAAATGTAATTTTACAAGTTAGTGGACAAAATATGATACATAGATACACACAGAGACAGCATAGTAGATAGCAAACTAGTTTTGTACATAGACTGACCTAGGCTTAAGTCACACACAGGTTGTGACAACTTGGTAGAAATAATTAACCTTTTTCATGCTGAGGTGGCTCATTTATAAAATTGGGATAAGTATGCTCCTCAAGATATTTGACATAATTAAGAAGTACAATGCAATGTCTAAAATAAAATGCTCAGCATAAATCAGGATCATCCATTGGGGACACAATAAATAAAAGAGGGCCAAAATGTCATGGCAGTAACTTGTGAATATGGTGTAAGTTAATTCCAATTCCCAAAAAAAGATACCTATGTAATTGGACATTTGTGGTATACCAGTTCCCACAGAAGTATACAGCACCCTCAAGTGGAAATATTAAAAAATAACTCCTCATAGAGTATGTCCATGATTTTGAACAAGATGAAGGCCATCATTCTATGGTCACATGAATCTGCACATCTGATGAAATTACATAGAACTAAATACATACACTCAAGTACATATGAAACTGGTGAAATCTGAAAAGGGCCAATGGATTGTATTAATGTCAATTTCCTTTTTGTGATATTGTACTAAAATTATGTAGGATATTTTATTGGTTATTTTGGTTGCCATCAAGTCAACTCCAACTCGTGGCAACCTTCTGTGTAATAGAACTAAAAGCTACAGACTTCTGCCATTTTCATGACTGTTGGTATGTTAGAGTGTGTTGTTTTGGCTATTGTGTCAGTCCATCTCATTGAGAGTTTCCCTTATTTTTGCTGACCCTCAACTTTACCAACTATGATATTGTTTTCTAACAATTAGTCTTTCTTGATGATGTGTCCAGAGTAAGTAACACAAATGCTCACCATCCTAGTGTCTAGGGAGCATCCTGGTTATATTTCTTCTAAGACTGATACATTCTTCTGGCAGTCCACAGTCTGTCTAGTCAATGTTTTTCTCCAACACCACAGTCTGAATGTGTCAATTCTTCATCTGTCTTCTTTTTTCATTGTCCAACTTTTACATGCATATGGGGCAATTGAACAGATCATAGCTAAGGTGCACTTTAGTCATCAAAGTGGAATCTTTCTTTCTTAAAACTTGAAAGTGGTCTTTAGCAGATTGCTCATACAAATACATCATTTGATTTCTTGACTGTCACTTAAATGGACATTTATTCATTCATGTAGACTAAAATAATTGACAACTTTAATTTCTTGTTCATTTATTATGATGTTGTTTATTGTTCCAGTTGTGAAGATTTTCATTTTCTTCACATTCAGATGTAATCTGTACTGAAGGCTATAGTCTGTGACCTTCATAATAATGGTTCAAGTCATTTTCATTTTCACCATGCAAGGTTGTGTCATCTGCATATGGCATGTTGTTAATGATTCTTTCTCCAATTCTAATGCCACATCCTTCTTCATATGTAGTCGAGATTCTCAGATTATGTGTTCAGTAAACAGATTGAACAAGTAAGGTGAAAAAATAAAACCTTGCTGTAAACTTTTTCCAATTCCCTGTGTTCTGTTCAAACAGCAGAAAGATGTTACAATTGGGGAAGATTAGGTGAAGGGTATATGGGATCCCTTTGTGTTATTTCTTACAACTGCGTATGGTTTTGCAATTACATAAAAATAAAAGTTTTTTTAAAAAGAGAGTAAAATCAACAATAGAATCAGTAATTAAAGATTTTAAGTATTATCAGTTGTCTACATTTAACATATGTTGCAGCTTTGATTCAGAGTAAAAAAAAAAGTACATTGTTTCATAGAGATATAAAAACGAGGGAAAAAGTTGAAAAATATGAATTTTACATGTGATATGCTACAAACAACACCAGAGATCATATGATTTTTGCAAGACCAACAGCCAAGATCAAAGACAAAGAATTTTGTGAAACCAGTAACTTATTCATTGAAAATACCTTCTTTCAACAATGTAAATAGCAACTACACATGCGACCTCACCAAATGGAATACACAGAAATCAAATCGGCTATACCTGTGGAAGAGACAATGGAGAAACTCAAGTCAAAACAAGGCCAGGGAGCCATCTGCGGAACAGACCACTAATTACTCATATGCAAAGTTGAAGATGAAGAAAATTAAAACAGGTCCATAAGAGCCAATGTATGACCTTGAATATATCTCATCTGAATTTAGAAACTAACTCAAGAATATATTTGAGGCACTGAACACCAACGACTGAAGAGCAGACAACTTGTGGGGTGACATAAAGGACATCATGAAGAAAGTAAAATGTCATTAAAAAGAAAGAAAAGATCAAAATGAATGTCAGAAGAGACCCTGAAACTTGATCTTGAACATAGAGTAGCTAAAGTGAATCGAAGAAATGATGAAGTAAAATAACTGAACAAAAGATTTCAAAGGGTAGTTCAAGAAGACAAAGTATTTGTTGTGGATTGAATTGTTTTCCAAAAAAATTATGTGTCCATGATTCGCAGTGGTTTAGCAGATATGTAATGATGTAATTTGGCAATTATAATGATACTCCATAACATGATCTGATGTGATCAATCATTTGTAAGGAGATTAGAGTGGGATGCAATATCCTTAAACAGGTTACAACACTTTATCCAATGTAAGGGGAGTTTCCCTGTGGTGTGGCCCATAATACTATTTATCTTACAAGAGACAAAAGGAGAGAGAAGCAAGCACAGAGGGACCTACTACCTCCAATAAAGAAGAGCCAGGAGCAGAGCCTGTCTTTTGCACTGGAGGTCCCTGATCCTAGACCTAGGTGAAGATTGATGTCAATACCAATGGATATATCCAAGGAACAACAGGCCCACAGATATTGAACCAGCATCCCATAGAGCCAATAGAGAGAAAGCCATCCCCTAGAACTGGCACCCTGAATAAAGACTTCTCACCTCTTACAATATGAGGAAATAAATTTCTGTTTTTAAGGACATCCACTTGTGGTATTTCTGTTAAAACAGCAGTAGATAACTAAGACAATCTATAATGAAATATGCAAAGATCTGGAGTTAGAAAACCAAAAGGGAAGAACAAACTTGGCATTTCTCAAGCTGAAAGAACTGAAGAAAAAATTCAAGGCTTGAGTTGCAATATTGAAAGATTTGATGGGCAAAATATTGAATGAAGTAGAGAGCATCAAAAGAAAGTAGAAGGAATAGAGACAGTCACTGTACCAAAAAGAATTGGTTGACATTCAACTATTTCAGGAGGTAGTATAACATCAAGAATTGAAGTGCTGAAGGAAGAAGTCCATGCTTCAGTTAAGGCATTACTTGAAAAGTAGGATCTATGGAGTGGAATACCAATTGAGATGTTTCAACAAAAAGATGCAATGTGGAAGCACTCACTCATCTATGCCAAGAATTTTGGAAGACAACCACCTCACCAATCAACCGGGAGAGATCCATATTCATGCCCATTCCAAATAAAGATGATCCAGTGGGATGCAGAAATTATTGAACAATATCACTAATATCACACACAAGCAAAATTTTGCTGAAGATAACTCAAAAATGATTGCAGCAGTACATCAACACAGAACTGCCAGGAATTTAAGCTGGCTTCAGAAGAGGACATGGAATGAGGAATATCATTGCTGATGTCATATGGGTCTTGGCTGAAAGTAGAGAATACTAGAAAGATATTTTCCTGTGTTTTATTGACTATGCAAAGACATTCAACTGGGTAGATCATAAGAAATTATGGATTGCAAAGAATGGGAATTGTGCTTAAATAGAACCTGAACAAGGAGATTCTGTGCAGTTTAAAATCAAGAAAGATGTGTATAAGGATTGTATCTTTCACCATACTTATTCAATCTTCAGGCTGGGCAAATAATCCAAGAAGTTGGACTCTGAAGTAGAATGTGGCATCAGATTTGGAGGAAAATTCATTAATAACCAGCAATATGCAGATAACACAAACTTGCTGAAAGTGAAGAGGACTTCAAGCATTTACGAAGGCACAGGCTTCAGTATGGATTATACCTCAACATAAAGAAAACAAGAATCCTCAAAATTGGACCAATAAGCAACATCATGAAAAATGAAGAAAAGATTGAAGTCGTCAAGGATTTCATTTTACTTGGATCCACAATCAACGCCCATAGAAGCAGCAGGCAAAAAATTAAATGATATAGTACATTGGGTAAATCAGCTGCAAAAAACCTCTTTAAGATTTTTAAAAAACAAAATGTGACTTTGAACGCTAAGATGCACCCAGACCAAACCATTTCTTCATATGCATGAAGAAAGTTGGACAGTGAATAAGGAAGACTGAAGAACAATTGATGTCTTTAAATTATGGTGCTGGCAAATAATATTGGGCTGCCAGAAGCATGAACAAGTCTGTCTTGGAAGAAGTATAGCCAGAATAATCCTTATGAGTTTGAGACTCATTGCACATGCTATGGACATGTTATTAAGAGAGATTAGTCCCTGGAAAGGAACATAATGCTTAGTAGAGAGTCAAGGAAAAAGGGCAAGACCCTTAATGAGATGAATTGACACAGTGGCTACAACAATGGGTTCAACCATAGCAACAGTTGTGAGGATGGTGCAGGACCACATGGTGTTTCATTCCATTGTATTTAGAGTTGCTATGAGTCACAATCGATTGGACAGCACCTAACAACAATGCTTGATTGTGTTATGTCAACTTGGTTAAGGCTGCAAACTTCCCAGAATCTCCTTCCCTCTATGGTTCCAACACATAAACCCATTGCTATCAAGTCAATTCTGACTCAAAATGACCCTTTAAGACAGAGAACTGTCTCATAGGGTTTCCAAGGCTGTAATCTTCATGGAAGCAGACTGCTACATCTTTGTCTTGCAGAGCAGCAGGTGAGTTATGAATAATCAATCTTTTGGTTAGTAGATGACCACTTAACCACTGAGACACCAAAGCTCCTTAATGGTTCCAAGTTAGAATTGGCTAAAAGAGGCACTCCTACATGATTTAGAAGCCAGAAGTAAAACAGAGGTCGTTACATTGAGAAAGCATCAAGGCATTTAACAGTGAAGGTCAAACTCAACAATATTCAGCAGGTCCTCTTTCCTTGTACTTTCTCCTCCACTCCACATCAAGTTCACCTTACTAATTTCTGGTCTTGATGACAAACACCAGTTGTTTGGCTAAGGACTCACAGAAATGGTAGCTACATTTTGTCAATGTAGTAGTAGCTACATTGGCTCTTCTCTGCATGCCAGAGATATCAATGGGATTTGCTACCAGATAAATGTTTCCCTGAATTCAAAGGGGATGATGATATCGAAGAGTAGTCATGACTGGGTTATGTCACATAATTGCTAGAAATGGGCAAGGATATTATAAAGAAAATATAGGCCTGAAAAGGTAGCCAGAAGAGTTTGACCTGCAGAGATCTTTGGCACTGTTTAATCAATCATTGGAGTCACTGCATGGTGCAAACTACTAGCTGAAAGTCTGGCAGTTTGAACTTACCCAAAGACACCTTGAAAGACAAGCCTGGCAATCTTCTTCCAAAGAGTCACAGCCTTGAATATCCTATGGAGCAGTTCTACTCTGCACACATGGGATTGTTAGGGGTCAGAATCAACTTAACAGCAATTAACAACAATATTTAAGCATTGTGTCCTAGAACTAAAATAAGTAGGTAGCGTATAAATGTCATACTTGATTTGTACTAAGTGGAAAAGAACTACATCTGATGAAACTTTAATCACTACAATAGTAATGGCCCCTCAACAAATTTCTAGACTTGAATCACTTTACCACGCAGAACCTCTTATAGAAGGCTCTACAGACCCCCTTGGATAGGGACCTTACTACATGCCCAATAATTTACACTGTAAATCTTCCTTGTACCCTTCCCAAATGGGCCAGCATCTGTGTACCAGGCAACTATACACTGGTAAAGGAAAATACCCATAATTTTTCAGGATTTACTGGACACTGGTTATTTCCTGGGAACCCAAACTGCCATTATTTTCCACCAGGCTGGATAAGACTTACGCAAGAATGAGTTCTAATGATCAGTGGAATTTTGACTCAGGTCTGTTTCACAGTGAGTCCAATGGGTTTCCAAAATTACCCTATGGTTATTTCATCAGTTCTGGAAAGCACCATTGGAAGAGATATGATTAGCAACTGGTAAAATCCTCACATTTGACCTCTGACCTGTAATGTGATGGTTAATCATTAATATAGTAGAAAGAATCATAGTGAGGCCCTTAGAACATCCACCATCACCAAAATAGTCAACAACAAAAAAAATATATATATCACATTCCTAGAGGGATTGTCAAGGTTTGTGCTACTATCAAAGACTTAAATGGTGGTTGTTGTTGTTGTTGTGTGCTGTCGAGTTGGCCCCGACTCATAGTGACCCCTCCTTGGGTTTCTGAGGCAGTATCACTACGGAAGTACGATTGCCCAACCTTCCTTCTGAGGAGTGGCTGGTGGGTTTGAACCGTCAGCCTTCTGGTTAGCAGGCAAGTGACTTAGCCACTATGCTACCAGAGCTCCCAAAATGGTGGAGGGGTAGTGATTTCAACCACAACCCCACTCAGCTCACTTATTTGGCCTACAGAAGATGCAGAAGGATTACTATGGAGAGTGACAATATATTATCATGAACTTAATTAGGTAGCAAAACTCTAACTGCAGCTGTTGTGCCAGATGTCACTGCATTATAAGAACAAATTAACACAGACTTTTTTTCTGGTTTGAGACTATTGATCTCATAAACATTTTTTTTTTTTTTTAACCTATACTTGTTAGTCACTCCTCAGAAGGAAGATTGGGAAATCTACTTCCATAGATATACCATCTCAGAAACCCAAAGAAGGGTTGCCATGAGTGGGAAATGACTCGACGGCAGTGAGTTTGTTTTTTTTACTAGTTGGTAGTAAAGACCATCAAAAGCAGTAATACACTTTAGTATCCCTCCTCAGGGTTCTCTCAATTCTCTTGCCCTCTGCTATAATCACGTCTGGAGGAATCTCATTTGCTTCTCCATTCCATAAGAGATCTGCAAGTCTAGTACATGAATGATACTATGCTGACTGGATTTGTTGAACAGAAAGTAGAAATATTCTAGATATCTTGTTAAGACATATGCATGCCAGCATATGGAGAAATAAACAAAAAAAAAAATTCAGGGACATGTCACATCAGTGAAATTTCTGCATCTGAAATCTGCCACCTCCAAGAAAGAACACAGTCTGCTGGACTTCTAGATTTTGGTGGAAATGGGTATCATTTTGGCATTTTACTTCAATCCATGAAACAAATAACCCAAAGGCTATATCAGATGGAGTCAAGCCCAGCTCAAAATAAGGTTCTACAACAGAATCAGCCTGTCATATAACCTGTCTTGCCATCTGTGTCCTGAGTCAACAGATCCAGTGGTGCCTAATGTGTTGATGGTATGTAGAGATGCTGAATGAAACCATTGGAAGGTCTCTGTAGATAAATCACAGAATATACCTCTTGGATTTTGCAGAAAAGATGTACATCCACTGCAGATAATTATTCTCCTTTTGGGAAATAGCTTCAGCTTTGTTACTAATACAGTATTACTAGAGTCTTAACATAATATTGACCATCAAATAACCATGCAATGTTAAATGCTCATATGAAGAGGGTATTGTCTGAACCACCAAGCTATAATCAGTAGTGCTTGTGAAAAGTGATATATACATAAACTTAGTAGGTTTTGAAGTTACCAATAAGTAGCATAGGAGCTCTGGTAGCATGGTCCCTAAGGCACTTGACTGCTAACCAGAAAGCTGGCGGTTCAAACCCACCAGCCACTCCTGAGAAGGAAGGTTGGGCATTCCTACTTCTGTAGTGATACAGCCTCAGAAACCCAAAGAGGGGTCTCTATGAGTCGGGGCCAACTTGGCGACACATAACAACAACAATAAGTAGCATGACCAAGTAGTTCAAATTCTGATGGCTCCTAGTCCTACCACATTGCCACCTGTCTCTCGTCTGGGTAGCTGGCTATGATAACTGACTGAGGAAAAACAATTTGGTACTGCTTAATAGATAGTTCTGGCACCATCTGAAAGTGGATGGCTGTAGCACTACAGACCCATTCAGGTATGACCCTAGAAGATAGTGGTAAAGAAAATCCTTCCAATAGGCAGAACTTCAAGCTGTGCACCTGATTTTCATTTTGCCTGGAAGGAGAGGTAGATAGAGGTAAATATCTACAATAATTCATGAGCAGTGGCTAACAGTTTGGCTGAATGGTCAGTGATTTGGAGGAAACATGATTGCAAAAGCAGTGACAAAAAGGTCTGCAGAAGAAGTACATAGGAAAACCTCTCCGAAGGGCACAAAATGTAAGGGTATTTTTGCTCCATATAAATGCTCATCAAAGAGCAAGCTCAGAAGGAAAGGATCTTAATAATCATATGGATAAGGTGATTGATTCATTTCCAAGCTACTCCCATAATTTCCCAATTGGCTCATGAAAAGAATGATCATGCAAGCAGAGAAGGAGCTTATGCATGGGCACAATAACATGGATTTTAATTCATCAAAGCCACACTGCTGAATACTCAACGTGCCAAGAGCAAAGATCGACATTGAGCTCCTGAAATGGTACCAATTCCCAAGAGAAACAGCCAGCCACCTGGTGGCAGGCTGATTACATTGGATAATTTCCATCATGGAAGGACCAGTTCTTTGTTCTCACTGTGAAAAAACAAACATGCAAACACTTATGTTGGATATGGCTATTCCTTTCCTACCTTTAACGTTTCTGATAAAGCCACCATCTATAGACTGATAGAATGCCTTTTTCACCTTCATAATATTCCATAAAACATTGATTCTGACAAAGCAATTCATTTTATAGCAAAGGAAGTGCAATATTAGGCTCATGCTCATAGAATTCATTGGTCTTAACATGTTCCCCTCATCCTGGAGCAGCTGGCCTAATAAAATTATGGAATGGCCTTTGGAAGACACAGTTATGGCACCAGGTGGTGACAGCACTTTATGAGACTGGAATAACACCCTCTAGGATATAGGATATGCTCTGAATCAGCTATAACTGCATAGTGTTGTTTTTCCTCAACCTGAGATTCATGAGTCTGGGAATCAGGGATGGACATGAGAATAACCCTGCTCATACTAATCTTAATGATTCTCCAGCAATACTTTTGTTTCCTTTCTTGAGGTCATTTGATGTTTAGGTCTTACTTCCCGAGGAGGAATTCTTCCATTGGGAAATACAAAATTGTACTATAATTTGAGATTACCACTGGTTACTTTGGACACCTCATGCCACTGAAACAATACAAAAAAAAAAAAAAAAAATGGGACCTATTGTATTGTCTGAGGTACTTAATCTGCCTTAGTAGGAGGAGCATTTTCACAGTGCAGGATATCATTTAGAGTATCACCTAGTCCTCCTATATTTTGTGGCAAAAGTTAATGGAAAACTATCATGGAAAAGAACAAAGTTGGAGGACTCACATTTTACAATTTCAAAACTTACTACAAATTAACAGTAATCAAGACAGTGTGGTACTGGCACTAGAATAGGATAGATACATAGATCAATGGAATAGAATTGAGAGTTCAGAAATAGACTCACACATCTGTGGTCAACTGATTTTCAACAAGAATGCCAAGGCCATCCAATAGGGAAATAATGTCTTTTCAACAAATGATGCTGGAACTTTCAAATGATAGAATAAAATGTGGCCTTTACATCACATCACATACAAAAATTAACTCAAAATGAACCAAAAACCTAAACATAAGAGCCAAAACTATAAAACTCTTGGAAAAAACCTAGGACTAAATCTTCATGACTTTGGATTGGATGCCATTCTTAGATATCAACAACATAAACAACAAAAGAAATATAAGACCTTTTCAAAATTAAAAACTTTTGTGCCTCAAAGGACATGACAAAGAAAGGGAAAATACAACCCACAAAACAAGAGAAAATACTGTGAATCGTATATCTGATAAGGGACTTGTATCCACAATACATATAAAGAGTCCTTACAACTCAATAATAAAAAGTGGGCAAAGGATGTGAATAGACATTTCCCTATGGAAGATATACAAATGGCCAACAAATACATAAAAGATGTTCAACATCATTAGTCACTGTTGTTGTTGTTATGTGCTGTCAAGTCAGACCCGACTCATAGCGACCCCTCCTTGGGTTTCTGAGACAGTATTGCTATGGAAGTAGATTGCCCCATCTTCCTTCCAAGGAGTAGATGGTGGGTTTGAACCACCAGCCTTCTGGTTAGCAGTCAAGTGCCTTAGGCACTACGCTACCATTAGTCACTAGGGAAATGCAAATCAAAACCACAATGAGATACCATTTCACATCTTCCTGAATGGTTAGAATAAAAAAAGTCAGGTATTAACAAAAACTGACAAGGATGTGGAGAAATCAGAACCCGAATACACTGCTGGGTGCAGCCACTTTGGAAACAGTCTGGCAGTACCTCAAACAATTAAACAGAGTTAGCACATGACTCAGCAATCCTAATCCTAGGTACCCAAGAGAAAGGAAAACATATGTCCATACACACACACACCAAAAAAAAGTGAAAATGAATTGTGTTGGTTATGTTTGTATGTCAACTTGGCTAGGCCTGGTCGAGTGGCTGGACAGCTGGAGGTAGTATTCCCCATGATGAGACTTGTAACATGGTGGAAGCTACTGGGAGCAGCTGAATAGCTGCCTTTGGGTATGTGGTCTGCTTCCTGTATTTAAGGAGAAGCCTTGGGAATAATCTCTAGCCTATGGCACGCTTGGACCCTGCATGTAGCCATGTCATTGTTCAGCAGCCTGCTATGCTCTGCCGACCTTGGGACTTACAATGGACTTAAGTTAATGGTCTGTCGTGTGGTTTGGTAACATCAGGACTGTGCCTTTTTACTTGTCAACCTTGGGGCTTCTCATCCTCAACAGCTAGCCGCTGTCTGAGTGAAGAAATGCCTCTAGCTCCAGTGGGCCGGGAGCAGGAGGCAGAGCTGGACCTCAAGCCCCTAGAGCCTGGCACTTTGGACTTAAAGCCTCCAAATTGTAAGAATAAACTCCTGTTTGTTAAGGCCATCCCATTTGTGGTATGTTTTTTGTCAGAGTGGCACTAGGTAACCAGAAAATGAATGTTTTATAGAAGCATTATTCATAATATCCAAAAGGGGGAAACAACCCAAATGTCTATCAACTGGTGAAAGGATAAGCAAATTGTGGTATATCCATACAATGGAATGTTATTAAGTTATTTAAAAATATATACTGATACATGTTACAGAATGCATAAACCTTAAAAATATAATGCTAAGTGAAAGAAGTTAGTCACAATATATCATGTATTATATGATTCCATTCATATGAAATGTTAAGAAAAGGGAAATATGTACACACAGAAACTGAGTTAGCAGACTGGAGTTGATGATGGGGGATAGGAAATAATAGCTAAAGAGTATGGGGTTTCTTTTAGAGGCGATGAAAATGTTCTAAAATTCACTGTTTTGATTATTACATGTAATCTGTGAGTATACATTAAATTGTACCCTTTAAGTAGGTGAATTGCATGGTATGTGAATCAGTTCTCAATAAATCTGTTTAAAACAAAAATCTAATGACAAGCTACAACCCAATGGAAGCAGGAGTGTCAGTGGCAAAGACCCTTCAGGAATGAAGATTTGGGTCATACTATCAGGGAAGAACCACAATCAACTGAAACACTTGTTGGGAGCTTGGAGAATATGAAATTGGTAGTAGAGGGAAGTTATAAATACCAGCTCTGATCCTATGACTAGTTGCAATTATGAAGGCTCTATAACCAAACCTACTGCCACCCATTCAATTACAACTCATAGCAACTCTATAGGACAGGGTAGAACTGCTCCCTAGGATTCCCAAGGCTGTAAAACTTTATGGAAGCAGACTGCCACATCATTCTTCCATGGAGCAGCTGGTGGGTTTAAACCACCAACCTTTCAATTAGAAGACAACTGTTTAACCACAGTATCATTAGGGGCTACTTGAAGGCTCTATAGTTGTATTTATTGCTTACCTTGATGTAAGCATATTTGTGTGCACATGCCTCTGTGTGTGTGTGTGTATATGTTTGCAATCTTAACCAATTCATTTTTCCCTCGTCTATTTCCTTAGTCTTTAATATAAGACTTATTAATGTGGTTGATTCTATACATTAGGATTAAAGTTATAGGATATTCCAAGGGAGATTTGACTCAGTTGGAGAAGAAATGAACATCACCCAAAGGCGGATATTAAAAAGTAAAGAATTGAATGGATGGATCACTTCAAAAGTTCTCAGGAATCTCTAGGAAGTGGAGTTCTAAAATCTGCAGAGTCCTTTTATCTCAGCAGAAGTTTCAGAGGAAATCAATAAATCATTTGACTCATATCCTCTTCAATGAACTCCTCAACTCTAGTCCTTCTTAAAGAACATCTAGATCTTACTTAGACCAGGAAGCCAATCCAGGTATTGGTAATAACTCTGAAGCAGAGGGCCCTGGGGAAGCTGGGTTATTTCCACACCAGATTCCAATGAAGTGAACAAAAGGCTCTTCTTTACCTACTTTTTTCACCATGGACCTGAAATGTGTTTGTCTCTCAGACCAATGGAATAGATTTCCCTAGACAAGCTACAAGGAAATTGATGTTACCCCTCTTCCCTCCCACTCCCAACTAGTGTTTTAGTTTAGGCCTCAAACAGCATCCATGAGCATAAATGTCAATATTACAAAGAGCTCACTGATGTACAACATAGTCAAATAATACCAACTCTGTTTGGTAGGTTTAGTACTTATGACAATATAGACTGAACAACATGAGGTGAGATCCTTTGTCTTACTGATCTTTTTATCTCCGGTGCCTGACATAGGCCTGGCACAATGTGGGCGCTTAATAAGTAGTTGTTGAACGAATTAATTATTTATATCTTTTATGTCATTCAGTCACTGAAAAACTATTACTTAAGTACTTATTATGTACCACAAACTGTACAAAGCTGTGAGTGAACAAAACGGACCTAAATCCTCCTTTCAGACATTATTCATTACCACCACCAGTTGCTACTGAGTCGGTTCTGATTTATGGAAACCCTTTTTGTGTAACAATAGAGGTGTTCTCCATATGGTTTTCAATGGTTCATTTTTCAGAAGTAGATCACGAGGCCTTTCTTCTGAGGTACCTCTGGATGGATCTGAACCTCCAAACTTTTGGTTAACAGCCAAGTGCATTACGCACTTGCACCACCCAGGAACTCCTACATAATCTAACTGAGATTGAAGTAAGCAACTTCCATCCCAAAGACTCTCACTATTTCTATAACCTTGGGGGTAAACCACACTACTTCTAAGCCTCAGTTTTCTCACATGCAAGTGGATGGTTCTTTAAGCTTTAAAATTATTGCAAAGGGTATTAAATGCATAAAGCATTATATGTAACTTTTATATAATATTAAAATGTTTAAGATTATAAAGTTACTTTTACAAATTTACAGTATTGGAATAATTCCAATATCAGATGTTCTTTCTAGTTCAAAAGCAATTCAGTTTCTCAAACAGATATATGCACATAATGATGTAAACCACACAAAGAATCAAGCAACTCGAGCGTTGTCGTCTTATTCAACCAGATTTCTGTCATATAAGGTAACTTCCTTGAGAGTGAAATATTTTACACTCATAATCCTCCATAGGATCTATTGCAGGACTTTGGGGGGAGGGAGAGAATAGCATTCAATACATCAATTAACGCAATGGGAACAACTTAAGAGTTGCTAAGAATTCTAACCTGCATAGCACTTAGGGGAGTTGTGAAACCCATGAAATTATATGCAGAACCATGTGCCTGTGGGCCATTTGGCTAGAGTTCTTTGGTTTTACCAAAGTCTCAAAGTGATCTATTATCAATTATTTCCCAGGCATTGTACCATGAATTTAAAGTAGTTTAGAATTTAAACTGATTTTCTAATAAGTGATTATTGAATGCATCCCATTTTTACAGGATTTGCTTTCTCATATTCACATCACTATAATTAATGCATACTCTGTTAAACATATTTACATCCTAAATCAGCACCGGATAATTTGCAGTGATTTAATATGCTATTTGTTGGTAAAATAGACTTTAGAAATACATTCTTATTAGTTTCATGGAAAATCTTTCATAATGAAAGCACTGATAGAGCCAGAGAAAGAGAAAGTATCAACTTTAAAACATCTGTAGTGAATCATGCTTCTCAGATTGTTTAAAACATCTCTGGTGCATCAACTATCTTACAGCACAGCTGGGTTTCCATTTAGTCCTAACAATAATAATAAAGCTACTGTCCTTAAAAAAATGATGACACATGAAAAAAAACTTCATGAAACTGTTTTGTAAGCAATTTTCTTGAGGACTTTCCACTGACTGAAATATAGAAGCTTTCAAATGCACCACATGGAGGACATAAAGTATTTCTAACTCAAGAAAATCTGAAATTTCAAATTCTCACTTTGAAAATCTTATGTCTCTCTTCATTGCATTAAGAATTATCCATGTAGAGTTACTAAATATTTATATGAACAGCTATTTTAATATTCTGAAGAAAATTATGTTTGTCTTCAAGGAGTGCCATATCTTTCTCACAAGCACATGGAAAAGGGTATTTTCCTAGATACAGGTTCACATACACACAAAGATTAAAATTATCATCCATAGTAGATTTTCACTTTATAATATAAAATTTTCTGTGTAACATAATCCAAAGGACTATTTCAAACAGTGATTAGTTTATATTATACTATTTCAAAAAATAAAACTCACTGCCATTGAGTCGGATCTGACTCATAGCAACCCCTGCTTGGGTTTCTGAGGTGGTATCACCACAGAAGTAGATTGCGCAACCTTCCTTCTGAGGAGTGGCTGGTGGGTTTGAACCACCAGCCTTCTGGTTAGCAGTCAAATGCCTTAGGCACCATGCCACCAGAGCTCCTATTATACTATTTAAGAAACCGTTATTTCCTAAAATCTGCACTAGAGGAGCTCTCGTGGCATAGTGCCTAAGGCATTTGACCGAACTGATTTGCAATCAGTGATAGTGGCCAGGAGATGGCGCACTCTCATTTCCGAAGATTTATTTCTTAGCCCATTTTAAACGGAAAAAAACAATAATGACTCTTCTTGTCACAAATGGCATATAAGAATGAAAAATAAGACAGAAAAACAAGAAATTCAAGTTACCCAAATTTTTCCTTATAACCAATCACTTACTTATATTCAAATATTTTTTAAGTACTTTGAATAGCTTTATTTTCTTCCGTGAACAAGTAACAGAAGAGAAAACGTTTTTAAATAATAATTACTTAGTATTATCTCAATTTTCCTGCTCTTTCTTTTGGCTCACTTTATACTATGCTAGATTGCTTTATTCTTACAAAAGTATTTTAAAACTATATATTCCAATAAAATAAAAACAAGAATATTTTTAAAATAGCAATTTTACAACATATTTTGAGAGAGAAAATGTGTTAAACTAAAAAGATCTCCTGATATAGCTTTATTCAAGGCACATATAATGTTCAAATATTTCAGGTATTTCTTTTACTAACTGTAAAAGACATTTTTTCAGAGCTAAAGTCTATTCCATTGCTTACGAAAAAAATAGTATTTTTTAAGGCCTAATAGTACACTCACATATATATTGTACTATATAGTACACATTTGATGTGGTATGCATGTGTGTTTATTATAAGCTACTAAAAATACTCCAGAAAGGGAGACTTGGCAGATACATTAATGATCATCCTGATTCAGTCTGGAATACAGTCCACCACCAGTTACTGAATCTTTGCTTGGGAGGTAAGAAGAATCCCTAATCATTCCTGAAAAAGAATAATCCAAAGCTGACCTAAAAGGCAATGCAGGTATCAACCCAGACGTCAGGTAGGGTGACATAAAACTGGATAGCGCCCTTCCTGAAGAAGAATATGCCAGCTGTAGTGGGTTGATACCTAGTCTAGGACTTAAACTGTAGAGACTGGAATCGCTTCCATATGAAGCAGAAGTTGTCTGAATAGGAGAGAATGCTGATTTATTCCCTAGAGTTCTAAAGCCAGTTGCACCTAGACTAAAGTTAGAGGCTCTCTGAAAGGCTGTAGGTCCAGATGCTCCTGAGCTTTCTAGCTCCCCGGTATCTGCCTTGTGTTCTTTCCCATTTAAGACCTGCTCAATGGCCTGGACCACATCCCCTTTGCAGAACTGTAGAATGCCTTCTAGCCGGCTGCGCCTGTAACTTGGGAAAATCTTGGTAAGGATATCAAGAGGATCTCTTGGTCTTGAAGACACTGTGGGAAGGTAAGACCTGAGAGCAGTGAAGTCTTTGGCCCACTCACTTTCATTTCCTGATTCCAGATCAGAGGATGATAAGGACCTGGGACTCTCTTCACCTCCTGATTGTTCTCCAGGGTGAGAAGACAGCATATTATCATCCTTATTTGAGTTTTCTGAAATACATGATCTGATGTTTTGCTTTCCAATGATACCATTAGACTCAGGAGATGATCCCAGGGAAAGTTGATGCGATTTGGAGACAGATTCTTCTTGTCCACTCTGATATGAGCCACATTTACTTATGTTTTGTTCTGGAGAAGAGAATAAAATAAAAAAAGAATCAAATTCAGGACAAATGCTTCAGAACATAGAACTATCTACTAAAAAAAATAATGCTGGATGATAGTTCATACACTCATAGTAAAAATTATTCACACTAAGAAATGATAATGAATAACTCAGTTTTAAAGGGTCATTCTGAAATCCAAGTGTTGAAAAAAATGGAAAGATGCTATTTCTTACATCATTTCAGGATCACAAAGTCATACAACATATATAAATGCAGCAATTATTTAGGAATCACAAGGTAAGAGACTATTGTTACCCCAAACTGTGAACCTAATATTATAATTATATGAACACTGTTTAACCCATCTTAGCACTTTGAGATTTTCCTAAAAGTAACCCAAGTTTTGTTGTTGTTAGGTGACATTGAGTCAATTTTCAACTCAGAGTAGCCCCATGTGACAGAGTAGAACTGGCCCATAGAGTTTTCTAGGCCGTAATTTAGAGGCACAGATCACATGGTTTCTCCCACAGAGCCACTGAGTGGATTTGAACAGTCCACCTTTCAGTTGGTAGCCAACCACTTAACTGTTGTGCTATCAGGGCTCTTTTTTTCACGACTACACTAAGAGCTCTGGTAGCATAGTGCCTAAGGCACTTGTCTGCTAACCAGAAGGCTGGCAGTTCAAACCCACCAGCCACTCCGGGGAAGGAAAGCTAGGCAATCTACTATCCATAGTGATACTGCCTCGGCAACCCAAGGAGGGGTCACTATGAGTCAGGGCCAACTCGATGACACATAACAACAACTATGTAAAAAGAGCTAAATAAAATAATTATGTTTAGATAAGATATCAAAACAAGCAATAATCCTACTTTGAAAACAAATATCATATTTAATCACTAATGCTAAGTTTCAACAATTGGTTTCTTATGCTCACATTTCAAGCTCCAATTAAGTTATCTGAATCATGTGAAGTAATAACAAAATTGTTCACTTCATTTCAAATTTAAGTCAATAATGACAACTGTGATAGTAATCTCAAATCATACTGCAATAGAGCTTGCGTATTTACTTCATTTTACGAGAGAGATGAAACATACTTGGAATGTTTTATAATCATTCATAAAATATGTATATGTTTTTTCCAGTCCTTAGGAAATATCACAAAAATAGTTTACAGTGCTTTTCTCTCTAAAATTATAAACAGCACTACTGCAATCCATATGTATCTTCAAAATGTTTTTATAAAAACAACATATTAGGTATTTGCTTCAAATAACAACAGCAACAACAACAACAAACCCACTGCCATTGAGTCGATTCTAACCCATAACAACACTCATAGGGTTTCCAAGGCTGTTTATCTTTAAGGAAGTTTACCTCATCCTCCTCCTATGGAGCAGCTGGTGGGTTTGGACCACTGACCTTCTGGTTAGCAGCCAAATGCCTTACCCATTATATTAATGGTCCCCCTATAATACATTTGTAATAAATTTGTCTAGAAAATTGTACATGAAAATCTGAATGTTCATCCTCAATATGTTGAACATGAGTATTAATTAAACAAGAACATTTTTAATATCCTTTTGTCAGACTAATTCAAGGAAAATAATAACAATGCACAACACATAACACATTAGCTAAAAAAAAAATCTTTTATTTTGGTTGAAATTGTCTCTTATCCAACAGACATATTATACCTCTATTTCTATGAGAAAGAGTGAATTATCAAGAGGGGTACCAGAGTTTTTCTGTCAAACTTCCTTTCTCTATAATGCTTACAAATGCAATAAAATATATACTGTCTATCTTTCCATGTGTTTGATGAACACATTTGAATATCCTCTTTGGTGAAATGTCTATTCAGGTCTTTTGCTCATTTTTTTTTTTTTTTAATTGGGTTGCTGTTGCTGTTATTGTTTTCATGTTAAGTTATTGTATTCTTAGATGCCATGGAGTCAGATCTGACTTTTAGTGACCCCAAGTGCAACAGAATGAAATACCGCCTGGTCCTGTCCCATCCCCACAGTCATTGCTAAGTTTGAGTGCATTGTTACAGCTACTGTGTCTAACTATCTAGTTGAAGGGTCTTGCTCTTTTTCATTGACCCTCTACTTTACCACGCATGATGTCCTTCTCCAGGGACTGGACCCTCCTGATAACTTGTCCAAAGCACATAAGACAAAATCTCAGCATCCTCCCTTATAAGGAGCATTGAACCTGTATGTTTTACAAGACAGATTTTTTTTTTCATTCTTCTGGCAATCCATAGTGTATATTCAATATTCTTTGTCAACACTATAATTCAAAGGCACCAATTTTTCTTCAAACCAAAACTCCAGCCTCACTTCCACTGAGTCAATTCCTACTCACAGTGACCCCTCCTTGGGTTTCCAAGACAATATCTCTGCAGAAATAGATTGCCCAGTCTTCCTTCTGAGGAGTGGCTGGTGGGTTTGAACTGCCAACCTCCTGGTTAGCAGTCAAATGACTTAGGCACTATGCCACCAGAGCTCCTAATTCTTCTTCAGTCTTCCTTATTCACTGCCTAGCTTTTGCATCAGTAGGAGAAGATTGAAAATACCATGGTTTGGGTCAGGCACACTTTAGTCCTCAAATTGACATGTTTGCTTCCGGATACTTTAAAGAGGTCTTTTGCAGCAGATTTGCCCAATGTAATAGCTCATTTGATTTCTTGAGTGCTATTTCTATGGGCATTGATTATGGATCCAAGTAAACTAAGATCCTTGCCAATGTCAATCTTTTCTCCATTTATCATGACATCAGTCAGTTTGTCACACTGTGGTGCCTTGTGTGTTGCTGTGATGCTGGAAGCCATGCCACCACTATTTCAAATGCCAGTACGGTCACGGTAGACAGGTTTCAGGGGAGCTTCCAGACTAAGATAGACTACAAAGAACCTGGCAATCTACAGCAGAAAATATTGGCCATGAAAACCATGTCAATAGTGGTAGAATGTTGTTAAGTTATAAGAGTCTTTTATATATTCTGGAAATTAGACCCTTGTCTATTACATAGTTTCTAAAATTTTCTCCCAGTCTGGAGATTGTCTCTTCAGTTTGTTGCCAAATCCCTTTTATGAACAGGAGCCTTTGATTTTGAAGAAATCCCATTTATTTGTCTTTTGTGACCTGTACCTTTAGCATCGTGTCCAAGAATCCATCAAGGTTGGGCCATCTACTTCCGCAGTGATACTGCCTCACAAACCCAAGGAGGGTCGCTCTGAGTCGGGTCCGACTCGACGGCACAGAACAACAACAACTATTGTATTTTCAACTTTAAATAAAGCAATAATGCTTTTCTAAGGATACCCCTGTCACATGGAGATAGATGGGCATCCCTCCATCTCATTTTCCTTACAATCAAATATCCCTGGAATGTGTAGAAATACCACAGTGTGATCTCTGCAGCAATTTCTGCATAAAATAATTTTCTAGATATGTGTTCATGAAATGCTGATTGCATTAAGACTATTTAGAAAATAAGGTGTCTTTAAAATGTTGTGATATCATTTACAGCATTTCTCTGTCCTCTGAACTTTGATAGTTTCTTTTACTTCTTCAGTTGTTTGCATCATCATACATTACACCTTGTATTGTAGTTTTTGGATACATATAATTTTCCTCCTTTGAATATAAAGTTCTTTTGTGTATTCATATCTGACTCACTCACCTAGTCTTTGTCTAATGAATGAGAAAATTAAATAGACAACCTTGCTACAGTTCATGGACATTGTGCAATAGGAGGCTGTCAATTTAGAAAGATCTTTGAGGTAGGTTTCAAAAAGTAGCTTTCTTTTATAGGAGGTCATGTGAGGAAAAGAAAAAAATATTAAATCCTATAAAACAGAGTTTTCAGTTACCCC
>NW_006921803.1:4794706-4806639 GCF_000298275.1 Orycteropus afer afer
TAGTGATATCTCCTCGGAAACCCGAAGAGGGGTTGCCATGAGTCAGTCCGACTAGATGGCACATAACAACAACAACTTTCAACAGTGAAACACGTGGGGGGGGTTGTAATTTGCAGTCAATAAATAAGAGGAAAAAAAAAATCAAATCTCCGTGGATGAGAAAGCCCCGACTTGAGTTGAAACTTTAACTATTAGAGTGTTCTACACTTCGGAAAGTTGATCACATACACAAACGGGGGTGGAGATGCTTAAAAATTTAAAGGCAAGGGTGGGGAAAAACTGTTAAGTTTCAGTCTCCTCCCTACTTTTGTTGTTCTTGGGTGCCCTAGAGCCGATTTTTGACCCTTAGCGACCCCATGTGACAAAGCAGGACTGCCCCCAATAGGTTTGTTTCTTTTTTAAGTATAATCTTTAGAGAGGGAGCTCTGATAGCATAGTGGCTAAGGCACTTGACTGCTAACCAGAAGGCTGGCGGTTCAAACCCACCAGCCACTCCTCGGAAGGAAGGTTGGGCAATCCTACTTCCGTAGTGATACTGCCTCGGAAACCCAAGGAGGGGTCGCTATGAGTCGGGTATGAGTCGGGGCCGACTCGACCGCAAATAACAACAACAACAACAATCTTTAGAGAAGTAAATCCCAGGTCTTTCTCCTGCGGAGTCATTGGGTGGGTTCGAAGCGCCCACCTTTCGGTTAACTGAGTGTTTAACCTCTAAGTCACCAAGGCTTTTTTGCTATTTCTGGTTGGCGCCAAAGATTTGTTTGGAAGCTACATACCCATCCATCAGTGTTCCCCAAGGAAGATCGGAGGATTAACTCTGGTTTTATAGCTGAAAACAGGCTACAGGAAAGCTCAAAACACAGCACCTCTCCTTGAGTGACCTTTCAACTCAACGCCCGCTTGGAGTTCTACTCAGGCAGAAACTTTATACCAACTTCACGCAAACGACTCCATTCTTTGAATTGCTCGTCAGCGCTTCCCGTTGGTTGCCTTAGCCTATCTGCTTTAGGAAACAAACAGCCGCCCTTCCAAGTGAAGATTTTGCTTAGTTTTCCAAAACTTAAATTGCTTCACATAAACGTCTTGTTTCAAAGCTCCATGGCACGGCTGCTGGCTTCAAAGAGTTTTTGCCCACAGCAACCTTTTGTTATACAAAGAAGGAATGAAAGACCAACTTACCTTGTTTTCCTTCCGGATAGTCCGGCTGGAAAACTTCAAAAGCGGGAGTCGCCAGACCACTAGCCTGCTGCCTCAAGGCTCCCGGTCCCAGTGCAGCCACCGCTGCAGGAACACTGGCTGCCTGGAGGTCTTGGGTTCCAGCGCTGCCTCGGGATGTCCGACCTCCTGGTCTCGGGGGTCCAGAGTATAAGAGCCTCTGCAGCCCGCGGGCCTCGCTCTCCTCCTGAGCCTGCTGCCTGCGCAGCGCCACCTGGGCGGCCATGACGCGTTGGCGCTCAGCAATCAAGGTGCACTTGGCACAAGCGCAGTCCCGCCAGCGGCAGAAGCGCTTGTGGCCCTTGAGCGCTGACACCACGCCGTGGTTGCGACAGCGAGCGCACTTGGGGGTCCGCGGGTAGCCGCAGCCCACCACCGCCATCCCTCTCTCCAACCCAGGCGCTGGTGGGCAGGCTCCACTCCCGGTGGCAGCGGCGGTGGCGGCGGCTGCCCGCAGAAAAAGGCTTGGAGGCCGGAGGAAAGCTGGAGGAACAGGCATCCCCGGAGACCCTGACAAAGCTGGGGATGGGGGCAGAGGGACAGCCGCCCCCAGCCCCGGGGCCAGCTGGGATCTGCCTCTACCGCCGCGGTTGCCGCTGCCACACTGTGACTGCTCCATTCCGGAGAAGTTGTTGGCGACGGTTAAAACAGGAAAGCCAGCTCTGTTCGCGCTGTCCACAGCTAATCCTGCTGCTGGGTGCAGGAGGGCGGGGGACCGGTGGCCGGCGCGCTGCCCCCCACCCACCCACCAACAAAGTTTTCCACTCTTCCCTCAGTGAGTTGGGGACTGCAGCGTCCCGAAGCAGGAGACGCGAGAAGCTCAGACGCCCAGATCGCCGCCCAAAGTGAATGCCCCTGCACTTGCAGAGCCTTAGCCTCGAGAGGAGCTGAAGCTGCGAGGCTACCCCGCCCACCCGGTCCACTAACCTAGCGCTGAAGTCCGGGGAGGGGCAGGGGCGGAGAATGGGGACCATCTGGGAGGAGGAACAGCCGAGGTGGAAGACACAAGAAATCTTCCTTATCTCAAAGAAGCGCCGTTTCTCTCCTTAAAAAAACAAAAAGCATAAAACGGAACTCACTGCCATCAAGTCGGATCCAACTCATAGTGACCCCTGCTTGGGTTTCCGAGGCGGTATCACCACAGCCTCGGAAACCCAAGGAGGGGTCGCTATGAGTCGGGGCCGACTCGACGGCACATAACAACAACAACAACATCACCACAGCAGTAGACTGCCAAATCTTCCTTCTGAGGAGTGGCTGGTGGTTCAAACCCACCAACCTTCTGGTTAGCAGGCAAATGCCTTAGGCATTACACCACCAAGGCTCTTAATACGTGTTTTTATGAAATTCTCTTCACATCCTCTCCCATGTCTTTCGGTGCTTTTCTTCAGTTAAGCAAGAATTGAGGTCTCTTCCCCAGTACCACTCTTCTGTAAATAAAGTTTCATGTCTGGATTTTGATTTCTCCTTTTCTGTCCTTTTTGCAGGTGAAGTCTTCATTATAGCATCATGGTCAGTGCAGGTAAGAAAGCGCAGCTTAACAGGCTGTAAATTTGTTACCCAGAAGAAAGATACCTTGCTTCACCTGTGCCCCAGAGCCGTGCCAAAGAATGGATAAATAATTATGGAAACTGATACATATTCAGATTCCTCATGTGCATTCTGTTCTATTTCCACGCGTAAATTTAGATGGTGTATGTTATATATTAACTATTGCTGTTTAAAGAATTCCTTATGAGTGCTCTCATCTGAAATTATTTATAAGCAGCAATATGTTTAAAAACAAAAAAGTTTCCAAAATATTTGTATTGCAACTCCAGGACAGATATTGCTGATTGATGTGAACCTTCTGCCTGCCCACTCCACACCATCACCCCCACAGCTGCACACTGACACACACACCCCAAACGCATACACACACACATACCTATCCTAGAAACCACTCCTCGGAAGTAAGGTTGGGCAATCTACTTCCGGACTGATACCACCTCAGAAACCCAAGGAGGGATTACCATGAGTCAGATCCGACTCGACCACAGAGTGTTTGGTTTGGTTTTAAGCATCATAGCTACCTGGGGAACGTTTTAAAACATGTATGCTCAATCCAATGTATTCTAATTCTACTGGACTAAGTTTTGCAAAAGTCACAAGGTGATTAAAAATATACAATTGAAGTTTAAAATTACCACTCTAGAAATTTCTAACCTCTTTTTTCACACACACAAAAAAAGATTTGTATGCAAATATTTATAAAAGCTTTATGAGCAAAACCTAGAAACAATCCAAATCTCCACTAACTGGTAAATGGTGGCATATATAAAAAAAATACTATTCAAATAAAAGAAACCACAGATGTATGCTACAACATGAGGCAAACTTCAAACACATTATGCTAAATGAAAGAAGTCAGAAATTTGATAGATAAATAGATTCAGTTTATGATTATAATTTCTTGCTGTTTTGGTTATGTTGTGCCACTCTAACAGAAATACCACTGGTGTATGGCTTTAAACAAACAGGAGTTTGTTCTCTTACAGTTTAGGAGGCTAGAAGTATGAGTTCAAAGTGCCAGCTTTAGGGACTGGGTGAAAGCCCCTCGAACTTGGGTTTTAGCTCTGCCTCTTGCTTCTAGCCCACTGGAGCTGAAGGTGTCTCTTAACTCAGGCAGCTGCTAACTGCTGAGGCTGACAACCCCAAGGTCAACAAATGAAATGGCACAGTCCCAAAATATCAAGCAATACTGACAGGCTAGTAGTTCAAGTCCAGAAACAGTCTCAAGATAGGCAAATAGCACGGTAGGCCAGAGATGAAAACTCACCAAATGCAGGGTCCATGCATGTCAAAAAGCTCCAGAGACCTTTCTTAATGCTGCTCCTGACCTACTAGAAGCAGAACACATCCCCAAAGCAGCTACTCAGCTGCTCCAGTAAATTCCACCATAGAGTTGACCAGTCTCATCATGGGGAATAACTACATCCAGCTGCTCAGCCACTCAAAACCAGGCCCAGCCCAGCTGACACGTAACCTTAACTACCACACTTGGCGAGTCAAAAGTATAAAGATAAAAACAACATCATCAATGCCTGAGGCTTTGAGTGGAAGCAGCAATTGACAACAAATGGACACAAGAAAAATTTGGGGAGTGATTAAAGTGCCTTAAACCTGGATTGTGACAAAATTAATTGAATTCACATGAATGAATTTCATTTTAAAAATTAAGAAAGTTGGAATGCTAACATTACTTTATTTCAAGACTTATTACAATGTTATAGTAATCAAAGCAGCATAGTATTGTTGTAAAGATAGCCAACAATGGGACAGACTAGGAGAAAGTAACTGCAACATCTATATCAGATAAAACCAAAAAACCAAACGCATTGCCGTTGAGTCAAATCTGACTCATAGCGACCCCTCCTTGGGTTTCCAGGGCAGTATCACTATGGAAGTAGATTGCTAAACCTTCCTTCTGAGGAGTGGCTGGTGGGTTTGAACTGCCAGCCTTCTTGTTGGCAGTCAAATGCCTTAAACACTGTGCGACCAGAGCTCCCTATCTGATAAAGGACTTGTATTTATTAAAAAAAAAAAAAAAAAAACTCACTGTCGTGCAGTCCATTCCAACACATAGTGACCCCTCCTTGTGTTTCTGAGGTGGTATCTCTACAAAAGTAGATTGCTCAGTCTTCCTTCTGAGGAGTGGCTGGTGTATTTGAACCTCCAGCCTTCTGGTTAACAGTCAGATGCCTTAGGCATTACACCACCAGGGCTCCCAAATGACTTGTACAGAGAATTTATATATTCAAAACTCAAATATAAGAAAACAAGCAACACAATTTAAAATGAAATGGGAAAAAGATTTGAATAAATGCTTCACCAAAAAAGATATATGGATGGTGTGGTAGTTAAGTTGTGTGTCAGCTTGACTAGACCTGGATTTGAGTGACTGAGCAGCTGGATGTCGTTATTTCCCATTGTGAGATTGGTAATCAGCTCCACGGTGGAATCTACTGCAGCAGCTGAGTAGCTGTCTTGGGGATGTGGGCTGCTTCCAGTGTGTAAGAAGCATCTTTGACAAAGGTGTCTGCATTTTTTGGGCACACTTGGACCCTGCATGGAGCTAAATGGCTAAAATTTAAAAGATTGACCATACGAGTATTGGTGCTGATGTGGAGAAACTAGAACTCTCATACACTACTGGTGGGAATATAAAATAGTTCAACCACTTTAGAAAACTGTTTGATAGTTTCTTAAAACTTAAAAAGTTAAACACCTATCTACCAAACAATTCAGTCTTTCTGCTCCCAGACATTTACCCAAAAGCCCCCCCAAAAAACCCAGCGTCATCAAGTCCATTCATGTATATATATACACACACACAGAGAGAGAGAGAGAGAGAGAGATGAAATTTCATAGGAGCTGTATTTGTATAAAGCAAACCAAACTCACTGCCACCGAGTTGGATCCAATTCATAGTGATCCCTCCTTGGGTTTCTGAGGCAGTATCACTACAGAAGGAGATTGCCCAATCTTCCTTCCGAGGAGTGGCTGATGAGTTTGAATTGCCAGCCTTCTGGTTAGTAGTCAAGTGCCTTAGGCACTATGCTACCAGAGCCCCTTTATTTGTATAGCACCATGAAATTTGGAAGGAATGCACATGTCCATCAACAAGTGAATTGATGATCAAATATAATAGAATACTTATGGTAGTAGTGGTGATGTGCCATTAGTTGATTGAAATCATAGTCATCCTATATGACAGAGTCGAACAGCCCTATAGTGTTTTCTAGGCTGAAATCTTTATGGGAACAGATCACCAGATCTTTTCACCTGCAGGGCTGGTGAGTTCAATTGCTGATAGGTTCCAGTCATGATCTATCAGTTAGCACTCACCAGCCAAGCACTTAACCATTGTACCACCAGGGCTCCTTAATGAATACTACTTGGCTACAAAACAGGAAATATTACTGACACATGCTATAACATGAACGAATCTCAAAATAATTTGCTTCTTTCAAAGTAATAATAATGCAGGTGAAAGAAGCAAGACAAAAATGTGTGTAAAGAATAATTCAATCTATATAAAATCCTAGAAAATTCAAACTAATCTGCAGTGACAGAAAACTGATCAATGATTCCTTTGAACAGACTAGGGGTGAAGAAAAGACTGGCAGTAAGGATTACAAATCAGTTTCTTGCAAAAAAGCCAAATTTCCAACCGCAGACTCATATACCTGTAAAAAGTTGCATTAGAAAACTGCTTGCCAAAGAAAGCCAGCCATGACTTCAAGCTGAAAATACATCCACAGTAATAACAATCTGTAATATTAATAATTGTCAGATCGGTGGATCTGAATAGCAAACAAAGGCTCACGACTTGTTATAATAATGTACATTCATGAGAACAGAAGATAGCGTGTTATTCTCTCCATTTCACAGATTAAAAAACTGATATCAGGAAAATTAAATGCTCAAGGCTACTGGAATGAGAGTCAATCAATATCTAAACTCAGAATTCATAGGACTCCTATAGAACTGACCAGTGTACTTGTCTACATTCAGACCCTGGGCAACGATTGAACCATAAGAAATTGCTGGTATTCAGTTGTTTCTGTCTGCAAAATGGCAACTTCATATAGTACAACCTACGAATTTGTTTACATTTATTGTAGCTTTTTGTTGTGAGAATCCTAAAGCAATGTATTTTACATCTTTGTAGTACTAAGGGTGAGCTCTGGTGGTGTAGTGCCTAAGGCACTTGACTGTTAACCGGAAAGATGGAGATTCAAACCCACTAGCCACTCCTCAGAAGGAAGGTTGGGCAACCTACTTCTGTAGAGATACTGCCTAAGAAACCAAACGAGGGGTCGCTATGAGTCAAAATTGACCCAAAGGCAGTGAGTTTGGTTTCAGTTTTTGGTAGTACTAAGGAGCACTATGGTGTAATGGTTAAAGAATTTGGTTGCTAACCAAAAGATCAGTGGTTCTAACCCACCAGCTGCTCCATGGGAGAAAGATGAGGCAGTCTGCATTTTTTTAAAGATTTACAGCCTTGGAAACCCTATGGGCCAGTTCTACTCTATCCTATAGGGTCAACTCAATGACAGTGGGTTTTGGCAGCACTATAAAAAAACAGAAAGTCCTTGACAATCTTGATTTCTTCCAAATAAATTCTTATAAATAAAAGCATTGGATTATAAGTGAAAATATCTTTAAAGCTTTTGAGCTATGTTACCCATGTTTTTCCTAAAGGGATTGTATGAATATAAATTCCAATATGTACTTCATTTTATCATCATTCTCATTAATTCTTTTTCTCTTAAATGGAAATGGTTTTCTTACTAGGGAATTTATGCTGCTTTTTCCAGGAATAACAGTGAAAACTTAAGTTCCATTAGGAAAATAATTCTACAAGGTTTTAGTTCATAGAAGGATAATCACAGTTTTGTAAATCTCTGGTTGAGTTTGATAGGGGAGAATTGAAGCAAGACATGAAAAAAGCTCCAATCATTGTAATACAACCCAAAGCTTCTTTGAGTAAATTATACAGTCCATAGTGAGCTTGCTGATTTAAACAACTCTTTATAAGGGAGTGCTGTTGACTCAAAGACTTTAACTCGAGACCTTGATTCCATTGTGGTTAATTGTGTAAGCACATGTTTAAAAGATAAGCTCTTTATTTAGTTTACACTAATGGATCTAAGTCTACCATGTAAATAAAAGTTCAGAATTTATGGAACTCTTGTTTTGTTTTTAACTTGTAGACTATTTAAAGTAAATTCATGTTCAGGGATCGAGATAAGCTTTCTAATGTGTCTTAATCTTAATAGAACTCACATTCATAAAGTATGTGAAAACATTTCCTCAGAATTCAGACCTTAAACAAACAGATAGCAATACAGTTTTGCCGAGAATGTATGTGAGAGCCCTTTATGTGCCTGTTAAAAATTGTCACAAAATGAGTAGTGCATATTAAACACTGAAGCATTTTATCAAGAAGGTTAATTTAAAACTGCACTTTGTGAGTTAATTAAAAATTAAAAAAACACTAGCCATTAATCAATAAACTTGTAAAATGTGACAATTTTAAAGAAACTTCTGTATATGAAAGATGTCTCTCTCATTATAATACCTACTTTAAAAGCTGCTTATGCAAAGAGTACTTGTTCTGGGCATTATGTATATATTATGTCATTTAATCTGCAGAATCATTTTGTTGAGGTCAACTCTACAATATTACCGTAACTTAATAGATGATTAAATCAATTTCCAAAGAGAGTTAAGTCCTCAAAGTACTCTAAAATTCAGACTCTTTACGACCGTGCTTCTCCCCAGAAGTCAGGCTTGCTTCCACTGTAATAGTGATTTACAAAGCAACGTGTTAGGTAAGTTCACGATCTATATAGTTTGTTTAGAAAGGGCACAGATTCACTGACTCATTAGGTCAACCAACTTTGAAAATACATCTATTCTTCCAGTTAACAAAAAGCCCACTAAGAAATAAAAGAGAGAACATATAAAGCTAGAAAAGAAGGGGTGATAAGGTTCAAAACTCTGTACTTTGAAGGCCTTGGTTTGGCAAATTTTAATGATAGGATTTTTGCTTAGTTTTTGTTATTTTTCTCTGTTTCCCCAACACTCCTCCACACAAATAACAAGAAGACAAAAACTAAGGCAAAACTTTTTGTTGCTATTTATCACAGGAAAATTGAAACATGTTTTCCTTTTAGTGTCCAGTACTGCCAAAACCAAATTATATACTCCCTTCAAAATCTGACATTCAATTCAAATGTAGCCTTTTCCTGTCAAGGTAACTGTTTTGAGGTCCTGCCATTTTGCATTAAAGAGGTAAAGGTTACAACATTCCATTGAAGGAACATGAACAAAATGTTTAAACCAATTCTTCAGCTGTCCTGAAATCCCCATCTCCTTATAAGAATTGTTATTGAACCTAGAAAATAATTTTCTGCTTCTTTCATTATAAAATATGATGAAACTAACTTTGAAGGCATTACACACTTCTGCCTTTTTCTCTTCTTTTTTCCCTGGCTGAGTCTGTCTCCTGGAAATTTCATCAGAAGTGTCCCAATTAAAAAGCTGTGTGAGTCTAGGGGGAAAAAAAAAAAAATGGCTCCCATTCAAAGGATTCTAAATAAGAGGTAAAATTGGTAAATCAGTTCCTCCCTGGCTCCTTGCCATTCACATCTTCTGGTTTTGAAATTCATTTCTTTGTGAGCATAAGGTGGTTGTTATGAGGTGTTGTCAGGCCTCTGACAGGGTTATTGTGTGTGGTGGAAGGTGGTAGTTTTTGATCAATGTCTTCAAAGTCAAAGCTTGGAAAATAATAGCTGCACATCAAAACCCAGCGTTAACATTGGCTCTTTCAGGTGGCCCCAGGGAATAATTTAATGCTCATGTTGAGTTTTACCATAATTAGTCATGTATAATGGTGTGGTAAGTTTTATTTGAAGACATATAATGTGAGCTTCATTATCAAATGAAGTGCAGAGAAATCATTACCAGAAGAAAAATAAAGAACCCATCTATTTATTGATACTCTCCTCCACCATGCTTCTGCATTGCTAATTAATTGTATTTCTGTTTATGAGATATCTTCTTAGTGGGCCAATATCTTTATATTAAAAGAATGCCCATGTTTCATTGTCTAACTATTTATGCAATTATTTCATGATACCCTGCCTAATAAAGTTGCTGACCCTGAACGTTTTTAAATTTTTTTCTACAAGCTAATGACTTTCCAATAAGTCTTAAACATTCACAAATGCTTAAAAATTTGGTGTTCTTTTGTTTGGGGGGCTTTTGCAGCTGTTGTTTTTAGTTTTTCCTTCAAGAACACTGAATGTTCGTAACATGAAAGAAGATAAAGACATTTCTATATCCACGAAAATAGCATAACAACTGGCGCATATAAATACAGTCAGTCCCTGGGTTACAAACACCTGATTTACCAACAACTCATACTTGCCTTTTAGTGTTAGGTAAATTTGCCCTCAGGATAAAATGATTGAACCAACCCTTACCACAAACTATTCACCACAATCACCTTCACTTGCTGCTTTTACAGCTTTTAAATCAGGAAAAAGGATTCAAGAGTTTTCTTGCACTAAACCAAATCAAAATCACTACCACTGAGTTGATTTTGACTCCTAGCAACCCCCTTTGGGGTTCTGAGGCAGTAAATCTTTACAGAAGTAGATTGCCCAGTCTTCCTTCTACAGAGTGGCTGGTGAGTTTGAACTGCTAACCTCCTGGGTAGTAGTCAAATGCCTTAGGCATTAGGCCACCAGAGCTCCTTCTTGCACTTGGGGGGGAAAAAAAAAAAAAGACTCAATGCCATAGATTCGGAGCCGACTCAGTTCAGCCGACCCCTCCTTGGGTTTCTGAGGTGGTATGTCTACAGAAGTAGATTGCCCAGTCTTCCTTCCAAGAAGCGGCTGGTGGATTTGATCCATCAGCCTCTGGTTAGCAGTCGAATGTCTTAGGCACTATGCCACTAGAGCTCCCAAGGCTAAATTAAAAACATTTGCACCTATTTCAACTTACCTACAAATTTGACTTAGAGACATAGTTATGAACAGATCTCGTTTGTAACCTCCTTGTATATGTGTTATTGTTAGGGCTGTCGCGTCAGTTCTGACTCCTAGTGACCCTATGCACCACAGAATGAAACACTGCCCAGTTCTGTGCCATCCTCACAACTGTTGCCTTGTTTCAGCCTGTCCTCACAGCTGCTGTGTCAATCCGGCCCGTTGAGGGTCTTCCTGTTTTTCACAGACCCTCTGATTTACCAAACATGATATCCATCTCCAGGAACTGGTCCCTTCTGACAACGTGACCAAAGTACAAGAGATGAAGTCTGGCCATTCTCACTTCTAAGGAGCATTCCATCTTCTCCAAGACAGATTTGTTCATTCTTCTAGCAGTCCAGGGTACACTTAATACTCCTCACCAACATCAAAATTCAAATGCATTGATTATTCTCCTCTCTTCCTTATTAATTGTCCAGCTCACATATGCATATGAGGTTATTGAAAAGTTATCAAATAATATCATTAATATCACATGCAAATAAAATTTTACTGAAAATAATTAAAAACCAGTTTCAGCAGTATATTGACAGGGAACTGACAGAAATTCAACCTGGTTTTAGGAAAGGACGTAGAATAAAAGATATCATTGCTGATTCAAATGCATCTCAGCTAAAAGCAAAGAATACCAGAAAGATGTTTACCAGTGTTTTATTGACTAAGCAAAGGCTTGGTTGTGTGTGTGTGTGTGTGTATGTGTGTATAGACATACCTCAGAGATATTGTAGGTTTAGTTCCAGATCACTGCAGTAACGCAAATATTGAAATAAAGTGAGACACGCAAATTCTTTGGTTTCCCATTGCATACAAAAGTTCAATTGTTGTTGTTGTTATGTGCCGTCGAGTCAAACCCGACTCATAGCGACCCCTCCTTGGGTTTCCGAGGCAGTCACACTAAGTAATTTACTACACCACAAATAACATTGGAATTTATGGCTATGCATGTTCATTTCTAAAAATTTCAATTGTTGTTGTTGTTGTTGCGTGCCGTCGAGTCAGACCCGACTCATAGCGACCTCTCCTTGGGTTTCTGAGGCAGTATCACTACGGAAGTAGATTGCCCCATCTTCCTTCCGAAAAATTTCAATTTCAATTACTACTTATTAAAAGGAGGTA
>NW_006921803.1:4806739-4809686 GCF_000298275.1 Orycteropus afer afer
TTGTTATGTGCCGTCGAGTCAAACCCGACTCATAGCGACCCCTCCTTGGGTTTCCGAGGCAGTATCACTACGGAAGTAGGATTGCCCAACCTTCCTACAATGAAAAAGTTTGAAATACTGTGAGAATTATCAAAATATGACCCAGAGACACCAATAGATTTGCTCAATGCAGGGTTGCCACAAACCTTCAATTTGTAAAAAGAACACGGTATCCATGAAGCACAATGAAGTGAAGCACAAAATGATATGTGTATACACACACACATACACGTATACATATGTAAAATACATATATATTTATTTACATATATTTACATATATATGTAAGCAGAAGTCTGACAATTCAAATCCACCAGCCGCTCCTCAGAAGGAAGATTGGGAAATCTACTTCTGTAGAGATACAGCCTCAGAAATCCAAGGAGGGGTTGCTATGAGTTGAATCAACTCAACGGCAATGAGTTTGGTTTTGGTTTGGTAAAATATAACATACATATTAAATATATTACACATATATGTAAAAAATACTATATATGTGTATGTGTGTCTGTATGTATATACTTATTGTGTGTGTGTGTGTGTGTGTGTGTGTGTGTGTATATATATATATATATGAGATTTCATAAAGAAATTACAAAATCACAGGTGGAAAACAATACAATGAAAAATCAAATAATTCCATAGTTACAGGGTTAAATATGCCATATGTTTCTCTAATACTGAGACACAATGAGGTACATTAAAAAACTCATTAAGTCAATGGAAATAGCAGCTAGGTTATATCAGGATGTCTATTTGCTTCACTTCTGAAATAGAAAAACAAAAATAATGGCCACATTCCATTTTTTCTCAGATTTGAACTGATCATGTTAGCATGGGGCCAGTGTAATGTGTAGTGATAATGTACCTTTCCTCTCAACATCTATTTTAATAAGCTTCATTTACTAGCTTTCCTTTAACTATCATATTCAGTAAAAGCAAGGATATCTCTCTCCCCTAGCTTTTTTTTATTATTACTATTTTTCTTATAAAAAATTAAAAGCTTTGCCAAAGTATCTAAATATTCCAGTAGAGCCAGGCAGCAGACAAATAGAGCTTGATAAATGACTTGAACAGTAAGTCAGTCTTTATATGTCTGGTTTGATTTTATGAACTTTGGAGTGAAAAGAATGCTATAGTAACATAAAGCGTTCGCACTAAAGTTCTCTATGATTTGGGGAAAAACTTCAGTTGTCAAGGCCTCGGTTTTCTTTTCTGTACATAGCAAAGTTTTAGGTGCTATTTTTTGTGTGAGTCATCTTTAAGAATCTGAGACAAGCTGTGAGAATCTGAACATATGCACATACCAAAAAATTTTACTTGGCCTGTTGGCCCCCATTTAGTTTAAGAACTCAAAAGTTTTCCTAAAGTCACTTCCTTGTTTAAAATTCTATAATTCTATACTATTAATACAAATCTTCCTGATTCATAAAGCACACGTGCTTTTTGCACAAGTCTCTGAAGATGCTAATGTCTTTTATGGAGAATCGTGAGAATACAAATGTCCTTATCATGGATTTATATGCCCTGATACTAGATTGCAATTCATAATATCTATTTTCATGTTTTAACAAAAGCAATGATTTGAAACAGGAGGGGGAAAAAAGCCTGAAAAAGTAACATCTCTGCCATTTTAGTTGGATAACAGTAATTCCTATTTAATAGGCTCTTCTTATATCATCTTCAAAATTATAACTGAGTTGAAAAATGTTTAACAGCTATGAAGACAAAACAAATATTTTCCCTACTAGGTAGTCACTATGTTGCAAATGTTAAACTCCTCAGAGATCATTCATGTTTTCAGGCCTTGAAAACAAATTCATCAGCACAAGATCTAAATTATAAAGACACAATTTACATGATTATCACTAATGGCTTTGATTTTTTGAAATCCTAAAACACATAGAGTATGTGCCTGTAAACTTCCCAAATTCCAAGCCTCTGGGGGGTAAGTTGGGAGAGGTCCCTCTTGATGTTTTCTGTACCAATGGAATACATTTTTTTAAAAAAACAGTGAGTGGAATAAGCTTTAGATACTAAATCCCTCCAATTTATTTGAGTTTGTGTATTTTTCAATATATGTCCACTTTCATTTTAGCTGGGAACAGTTTCTACTCTCTTCCAAAGACTGGTTTCCTCTTCACTGAAATGAAAAATCCATCATGCTTCACACACTTTCACTGTTCACATGGAGAGAAAGATCTTTGTGTTAACAGCTTCTGAGATTGCCAGGTTCTCAACAGAGTTGTGAACATTGGAAATTTGATTTTGAGTGGAAAGCAAGAGGGGAAATTCTGATTAAAAAAAAAAAAAGGTATTCTCTCTTAACACTTTAGTCTCAACCCTCAAATTGATTCCTTGTCATCAGCTGTCAACACACCCTAGTATCTGCTATCTTGCAAAGTCCTCCTTTGACTCTCCTAATATGTCATTTCTTCTTACTTCTTCCTTCACAAATTTCAAAAACAGTTGTCTATGTACTTTGTCTCCATTTCCTCATCTTCTATTAACTCCCTCTGTCCACCAACACACATTTACTAAGGTTACCAGTGCCATCCATACTGCTAAATCCAAGGACACTCTTTAGTCCTTACTTCTCCTCTCAGCAAAATTCAATAGATTTAGATCTTAAAATTCTCTTCTCTTGACTACCTTAAGCATAATATCCTGATATTTCTCCTACTTTGGATCTACCAGCTGCTCCCCCTAGGGAGAAAGTTATGGTAATCTGCCTCTGTAAAAAGTACAGCTTTGGTAACCTTATAGGGCCTTATAGGGCAGTTCTACTCTGCCCTATAGGGTCACTATGAATTAGAATCAACTCAAGGGCAATGTTTCATTGTCATATTCTCATCCCTCTTGGTTTTTTTCTTTTATATGCCTGCCATAGTTCACTTACATGGGTATGATA